>NC_048583.1:7550431-7672931 GCF_013265735.2 Oncorhynchus mykiss | reverse complement strand
AAGTCATACAGACCTAACAGGGTTGATAGTATTTACTGTCCCTAAGTCATACAGATCTAACAGGGTTGATAGTATTTACTGTCCCTAAGTCATACAGATCTAACAGGGTTGATAGTATTTACAGTCCCTAAGTCATACAGATCTAACAGGGTTGATAGTATTTACTGTCCCTAAGTCATACAGATCTAACAGGGGTGATAGTATTACCTGTCCCTAAGTCATACAGATCTAACAGGGTTGATAGTATTTACTGTCCCTAAGTCATACAGATCTAACAGGGTTGATAGTATTTACTGTCCCTAAGTCATACAGATCTAACAGGGGTGATAGTATTACCTGTCCCTAAGTCATACAGATCTAACAGGGTTGATAGTATTTACTGTCCCTAAGTCATACAGATCTAACAGGGTTGATAGTATTACCTGTCCCTAATTCATACAGATCTAACAGGGTTGATAGTATTTACTGTCCCTAATTCATACAGATCTAACAGGGTTGATAGTATTTACTGTCCCTAAGTCATACAGATCTAACAGGGGTGATAGTATTACCTGTCCCTAAGTCATACAGATCTAACAGGGTTGATAGTATTTACTGTCCCTAAGTCATACAGATCTAACAGGGTTGATAGTATTTACTGTCCCTAAGTCATACAGATCTAACAGGGTTGATAGTATGTACTGTCCCTAAGTCATACAGACCTAACAGGGTTGATAGTATTTACTGTCCCTAAGTCATACAGATCTAACAGGGTTGATAGTATTTACTGTCCCTAAGTCATACAGATCTAACAGGGTTGATAGTATTTACTGTCCCTAAGTCATACAGATCTAACAGGGGTGATAGTATTTACAGTCCCTAATTCATACAGATCTAACAGGGTTGATAGTATTTACTAAGTCATACAGATCTAACAGGGTTGATAGTATTTACTAAGTCATACAGATCTAACAGGGTTGATAGTATTACCTGTCCCTAAGTCATACAGATCTAACAGGGTTGATAGTATTTACTGTCCCTAAGTCATACAGACCTAACAGGGTTGATAGTATTTACTGTCCCTAAGTCATACAGATCTAACAGGGTTGATAGTATTTACTGTCCCTAAGTCATACAGATCTAACAGGGTTGATAGTATTTACAGTCCCTAAGTCATACAGATCTAACAGGGTTGATAGTATTTACTGTCCCTAAGTCATACAGATCTAACAGGGGTGATAGTATTACCTGTCCCTAAGTCATACAGATCTAACAGGGTTGATAGTATTTACTGTCCCTAAGTCATACAGATCTAACAGGGTTGATAGTATTTACTAAGTCATACAGATCTAACAGGGTTGATAGTATTTACTAAGTCATACAGATCTAACAGGGTTGATAGTATTACCTGTCCCTAAGTCATACAGATCTAACAGGGTTGATAGTATTTACTGTCCCTAAGTCATACAGACCTAACAGGGTTGATAGTATTTACTGTCCCTAAGTCATACAGATCTAACAGGGTTGATAGTATTTACTGTCCCTAAGTCATACAGATCTAACAGGGTTGATAGTATTTACAGTCCCTAAGTCATACAGATCTAACAGGGTTGATAGTATTTACTGTCCCTAAGTCATACAGATCTAACAGGGTTGATAGTATTACCTGTCCCTAAGTCATACAGATCTAACAGGGTTGATAGTATTTACTGTCCCTAAGTCATACAGATCTAACAGGGTTGATAGTATTACCTGTCCCTAAGTCATACAGATCTAACAGGGTTGATAGTATTTACTGTCCCTAAGTCATACAGATCTAACAGGGTTGATAGTATTTACTGTCCCTAAGTCATACAGATCTAACAGGGTTGATAGTATTTACTGTCCCTAAGTCATACAGATCTAACAGGGTTGATAGTATTACCTGTCCCTAAGTCATACAGATCTAACAGGGTTGATAGTATTTACTGTCCCTAAGTCATACAGATCTAACAGGGATGATAGTATTTACTAAGTCATACAGATCTAACAGGGTTGATAGTATTTACTGTCCCTAAGTCATACAGATCTAACAGGGTTGATAGTATTACCTGTCCCTAAGTCATACAGATCTAACAGGGTTGATAGTATTTACTGTCCCTAAGTCATACAGACCTAACAGGGTTGATAGTATTTACTGTCCCTAAGTCATACAGACCTAACAGGGTTGATAGTATTTACTGTCCCTAAGTCATACAGATCTAACAGGGTTGATAGTATTACCTGTCCCTAAGTCATACAGATCTAACAGGGTTGATAGTATTTACTGTCCCTAAGTCATACAGATCTAACAGGGTTGATAGTATTTACTGTCCCTAAGTCATACAGATCTAACAGGGTTGATAGTATTTACTGTCCCTAAGTCATACAGATCTAACAGGGTTGATAGTATTTACAGTCCCTAATTCATACAGATCTAGCAGGGTTGATAGTATTTACTGTCCCTAAGTCATAAAGATCTAACAGGGTTGATAGTATTTACTGTCCCTAAGTCATACAGATCTAACAGGGTTGATAGTATTTACTGTCCCTAAGTCATACAGATCTAACAGGGGTGATAGTATTTACTGTCCCTAAGTCATACAGATCTAACAGGGGTGATAGTATTTACTAAGTCATACAGATCTAACAGGGTTGATAGTATTTACTGTCCCTAAGTCATACAGATCTAACAGGGGTGATAGTAATAATGTTTCATATATTCTAACACGGGAAATGTCATGATGGAAGCAGGTAGACAAATCCATGTCAGGATGAAACAGTTTGGTGGTCAGAACGCCATTAAAGGGTGCAGGCCTGTGTGTCTCTATGTTTAGGTAACTCATGCCTGGAGAAGCCTGTGTGTCTCTATGTTTAGGTAACTGATGCCTGGAGAAGCCTGTGTGTCTCTATGTTTAGGTAACTGATGCCTGGAGAAGCCTGTGCTCTTAGTTGTTGACTGTGTTTTCACCGCCCTGCGCATGTGTTCTGCAGTGTGTGACCAGACCTCAAGATGGTAGGCTAAATGTTACTAGAACCTCCCCCCTGCAGTGTGTGAGAGTTTGTGTTCCTCCCCTGCAGTGTGTGAGAGTTTGTGTTCCCCCCCATGCAGTGTGTGAGGTTTGTGTGCTGTGTTTGTCCCCCTGGACTTGGTGTCCTGCTGTTCGAGGTGAGTGGGTGCGTGTGGTTTGTTTACTGTCAGCGAGAGCCAGCCACCAACTCCAGGGCTAGCGGGCACGGAAACTGGCACACATATCATTACACACACACAGGGATATTAATGTGTACACAATGCCCCCTAACTCCACAGTAGATAGGAATGTGAACGGGTACATAATGGCCCTAACTCCACAGTAGATAGGAATGTGAATGGGTAGATAATGGCCCATAATTCCACAGTAGATAGGAATGTGAATGGGTACATAATGGCCCCTAACTCCACAGTAGACACGCATAATAATGTGTCCATATTGGCCCATAACTCCACAGTAGACAGGAATATTAATGTGTACACAATGGCCCCTAACTCCACAGTAGACAGGAATATGAATGGGTACATAATGGCCCCTAACTCCACAGAAGACGGAGCGACAGTCGCCTCAGGTTCTCTGAGCTGCACATGAGTTATCCCCAGAGACAGACTTCACCAGCCTTGTGTTGGTGTCTGGGGGTGTGTGTGTGCATGCACGTTTAGATCCTCCAGGACAAATCATCTCTGTTAGTTATGGACCATAACACATTCAGCCTTCACCCTTTCTCCCTCACACTCTCTCACTCCACTAACAGGTAAATGATGCATATTCTACTCCTCCACGGACTCACTCAAGGAATTAATTTAGACGTTTGTGCAAAGGAGCATTTAGTCGCGGAAGTTTACATCTAGGTGTTGGGTGCAGTAGGATATTTATCAATACATCTAGCTCAGGTATTGGGTGCAGTAGGATATTTATCAATACATCTAGCTCAGGTGTTGGGTGCAGTAGGATATTTATCAATACATCTAGCTAAGGTGTTGGGTGCAGTAGGATATTTATCAATACATCTAGCTAAGGTGTTGGGTGCAGTAGGATATTTATCAATACTTCTAGCTCAGGTGTTGGGTGCTGTAGGATATTTATCAATACTTCTAGCTCAGGTGTTGGGTGCAGTAGGATATTTATCAATACATCTAGCTCAGGTATTGGGTGCAGTAGGATATTTATCAATACATCTAGCTCAGGTGTTGGGTGCAGTAGGATATTTATCAATACATCTAGCTAAGGTGTTGGGTGCAGTAGGATATTTATCAATACATCTAGCTAAGGTGTTGGGTGCAGTAGGACATTTATCAATACATCTAGCTCAGGTGTTGGGTGCTGTAGGATATTTATCAATACTTCTAGCTCAGGTGTTGGGTGCAGTAGGATATTTATCAATACATCTAGCTCAGGTGTTGGGTGCAGTAGGATATTTATCAATACTTCTAGCTCAGGTGTTGGGTGCAGTAGGAATTTATCAACACATCTAGCTCAGGTGTTGGGTGCAGTAGGATATTTATCAATACATCTAGCTCAGGTGTTGGGTGCAGTAGGATATTTATCAATACTTCTAGCTCAGGTGTTGGGTGCAGTAGGATATTTATCAATACTTCTAGCTCAGGTGTTGGGTGCAGTAGGATATTTATCAATACATCTAGCTCAGGTGTTTGATGCAGTATGATATTTATCAATACATCTAGCTAAGGTGTTGGGTGCAGTAGGATATTTATCAATACTTCTAGCTCAGGTGTTGGGTGCAGTAGGATATTTATCAATACTTCTAGCTCAGGTGTTGGGTGCAGTAGGATCTTTATCAATACTTCTAGCTCAGGTGTTGGGTGCAGTAGGATATTTATCAATACATCTAGCTCAGGTGTTGGGTGCAGTAGGATCTTTATCAATACATCTAGCTACGGTGTTGGGTGCAGTAGGACAATTATCAATACATCTAGCTAAGGTGTTGGGTGCAGTAGGACAATTATCAATACATCTAGCCAAGGTGTTGGGTGCAGTAGGACAATTATCAATACATCTAGCTAAGGTGTTGGGTGCAGTAGGGTATTTATCAATACATCTAGCTCAGGTGTGTGATGCAGTAGACCTTTTCTAATGCATCTACCTAAGGTGTTGGGTGCAGTAGGATATTTCTCAATACATCTAGCTCGGGTGTTGGGTGCAGTAGGACATTTCTCAATACATCTAGCTCAGGTGTGTGACGCAGTAGGTCATTTCTCAATAAATCTACCTAAGGTGTTTGACGCAGTAGGATATTTATCAATACATCTAGCTAAGGTGTTTGATGCAGTAGGACATTTATCAATACATCTAGCTAAGGTGTTTGATGCAGTAGGACATTTATCAATACATCCAGCTAAGGTGTTGGGTGCAGTAGGGTATTTATCAATACGTCTAGCTCAGGTGTTTGATGCAGTAGGATATTTATCAATACATCTAGCTAAGGTCTTGGGTGCAGTAGGATATATTTACCAATACATCTAGCTAAGGTGTTTGACGCAGTATTTCACCAGTAAAAATATGTGCGACGTGTTGTCTTGTGTAAACAAAGTCCGACCCGCTGTGCTACTGGGCAGGACTGTCTCACTGTCTGTGTTCTGCTGTATCAATGGATAGACCGTAATCACCACAGCTGTTTATCCTGTGCTACTGGACAGGACTGTCTCACTGTCTGTGTTCTGCTGTATCAATGGATAGACCGTAATCACCACAGCTGTTTATCCTGTGCTACTGGGCAGCTGTTTATCCTGTGGTAGTGGGCAGCTGTTTATCCTGTGGTAGTGGGCAGCTGTTTATCCTGTGGTAGTGGGCAGCTGTTTATCCTGTGGTAGTGGGCAGCTGTTTATCCTGTGGTAGTGGGCAGCTGTTTATCCTGTGGTAGTGGGCAGCTGTTTATCATGTGGTAGTGGGCAGTTGTTTATCCTGTGGTAGTGGGCAGCTGTTTATCCTGTGGTAGTGGGCAGCTGTTTATCCTGTGGTAGTGGGCAGCTGTTTATCCTGTGGTAGTGGGCAGCTGTTTATCATGTGGTAGTGGGCAGTTGTTTATCCTGTGGTAGTGGGCAGCTGTTTATCATGTGGTAGTGGGCAGCTGTTTATCCTGTGGTAGTGGGCAGTTGTTTATCCTGTGGTAGTGGGCAGCTGTTTATCCTATGGTAGTGGGCAGCTGTTTATCCTGTGGTAGTGGGCAGCTGTTTATCCTGTGGTAGTGGGTAGCTGTTTATCCTGTGGTAGTGGGCAGCTGTTTATCATGTGGTAGTGGGCAGTTGTTTATCCTGTGGTAGTGGGCAGCTGTTTATCATGTGGTAGTGGGCAGCTGTTTATCATGTGGTAGTGGGCAGTTGTTTATCCTGTGGTAGTGGGCAGCTGTTTATCCTGTGGTACTGGACAGCTGTTTATCCTGTGGTAGTGGGCAAGTGGCATTGTGGAAATCAAAATAAATGTTTTGGCTAATGTCGATGTTACATATGCAGATTTTAACGAGAGAAGTTGGTTCTCGAGTTCAGTTCGGCTTGAAAGAGAAAATTCTAGCCAGGCAGAAAGGGTCTGGTCCTAGTTCTTGCCCATGGAGTTTCAGATAAGAACATCTTACCTTAGAAGAAAACAGGACAGAATCCCCATTCCCCAGTTACACCTCTGTAGCCTGCTAATACTAGCTAGCACCTGGCGAGGAGTGTTGGCCTTCAGTAATAAGTATGGCAGTCAGGGCAGGTTATGTTGGACTCTGGTAATAGATAAAGCTTTGAACCTGTCTGGAAATGCAGTTTTTTTTTTAAATGCAGCCTTCTGATGGTATGGAAAAGAAAACAGTATAGTGTGTCTCTCTCCCCCTGTGTGTGTGATGAGCATGGCATGCTGTAGATGATTATAATTCTGACTATGATGATGATGATGATAATTATGAATATAATGACGATGATGATTATGATTCTGACTATAATGATGATGATGATAATTATGAATATAATGATGATGATCATGATGATAATTCTGACTATAATGATGATGATGATTATAATTCTGACTATAATGATGATTATTATAATTCTGACTATGATGATGATCATAATTCTGACTATGATGATGATTATAATTCTGACTACAATGATGATGATGATTATAATTCTGACTATAATGATGATTATTATAATTATGACTATGATGATGATGATTATAATTATGACTATAATGATGATGATTATAATTCTGACTATAATGATGATGATTATAATTCTGACTATAATGATAATGATGATTATTATTATAATTCTGACTATGATGATGATGATTATTATAATTCTGACTATGATGATGATGATCATAATTCTGACTATGATGATGATTATTATAATTCTGACTATAATGATGATGATTATAATTCTGACTATGATGATGATGATTATAATTCTGACTATAATGATGATGATGATCATAATTCTGACTATGATGATGATTATTATAATTATGACTATGATGATGATGATTATTATAATTCTGACTATAATGATGATGATGATCATAATTCTGACTATGATGATGATTATTATAATTATGACTATGATGATGATGATGATTATAATTCTGACTATAATGATGATGATGATCATAATTCTGACTATGATGATGATGATCATAATTCTGACTATGATGATGATTATTATAATTCTGACTATAATGATGATGATTATTATAATTCTGACTATGATGATGATGATCATAATTCTGACTATGATGATGATGATTATTATAATTCTGACTATGATGATGATGATCATAATTCTGACTATGATGATGATTATTATAATTCTGACTATAATGATGATTATAATTCTGACTATGATGATGATGATGATTATAATTCTGACTATAATGATGATGATTATTATAATTCTGACTATGATGATGATGATTATTATAATTATGACTATGATGATGATGATGATTATAATTCTGACTATAATGATGATGATTATTATAATTCTGACTATGATGATGATGATTATAATTCTGACTATAATGATGATGATGATCATAATTCTGACTATAATGATGATGATTATAATTCTGACTATGATGATGATGATGATCATAATTCTGACTATGATGATGATTATTATAATTCTGACTATGATGATGATGATTATTATAATTATGACTATGATGATGATGATGATTATAATTCTGACTATAATGATGATGATGATCATAATTCTGACTATGATGATGATTATTATAATTCTGACTATGATGATGATGATTATTATAATTATGACTATGATGATGATGATGATTATAATTCTGACTATAATGATGATGATGATTATAATTCTGACTATAATGATGATGATTATTATAATTCTGACTATGATGATGATGATTATAATTCTGACTATAATGATGATGATGATCATAATTCTGACTATAATGATGATGATTATAATTCTGACTATGATGATGATGATTATAATTCTGACTATAATGATGATGATGATCATAATTCTGACTATGATGATGATTATTATAATTATGACTATGATGATGATGATGATCATAATTCTGACTATGATGATGATTATTATAATTATGACTATGATGATGATGATTATAATTATGACTATGATGATGATGATTATTATAATTATGACTATGATGATGATGATTATTATAATTATGACTATGATGATGATGATGATTATAATTCTGACTATGATGATGATGATTATTATAATTCTGACTATGATGATGATGATCATAATTCTGACTATGATGATGATGATTATTATAATTCTGACTATGATGATGATGATCATAATTCTGACTATGATGATGATTATTATAATTCTGACTATAATGATGATTATAATTCTGACTATGATGATGATGATGATTATAATTCTGACTATAATGATGATGATTATTATAATTCTGACTATGATGATGATGATTATTATAATTATGACTATGATGATGATGATGATTATAATTCTGACTATAATGATGATGATTATTATAATTCTGACTATGATGATGATGATTATAATTCTGACTATAATGATGATGATGATCATAATTCTGACTATAATGATGATGATTATAATTCTGACTATGATGATGATGATGATCATAATTCTGACTATGATGATGATTATTATAATTCTGACTATGATGATGATGATTATTATAATTATGACTATGATGATGATGATGATTATAATTCTGACTATAATGATGATGATGATCATAATTCTGACTATGATGATGATTATTATAATTCTGACTATGATGATGATGATGATTATAATTCTGACTATAATGATGATGATTATTATAATTCTGACTATGATGATGATGATTATAATTCTGACTATAATGATGATGATGATCATAATTCTGACTATAATGATGATGATTATAATTCTGACTATGATGATGATGATTATAATTCTGACTATAATGATGATGATGATCATAATTCTGACTATGATGATGATTATTATAATTATGACTATGATGATGATGATGATCATAATTCTGACTATGATGATGATTATTATAATTATGACTATGATGATGATGATTATAATTATGACTATGATGATGATGATTATTATAATTATGACTATGATGATGATGATTATTATAATTATGACTATGATGATGATGATTATTATAATTATGACTATGATGATGATGATGATTATAATTCTGACTATGATGATGATGATTATTATAATTATGACTATGATGATGATGATTATAATTCTGACTATAATGATGATGATTATTATAATTCTGACTATAATGATGATGATTATTATAATTCTGACTATAATGAGGATGATTATAATTCTGACTATAATGATGATGATGATTACAATTCTGACAATAATGATGATTATTATAATTCTGACTATAATGAGGATGATTATAATTCTGACTATAATGAGGATGATTATAATTCTGACTATAATGATGATGATGATTACAATTCTGACAATAATGATGATGATTAAAATTCTGACAATAATGATGATGATTAAAATTCTGACAATAATGATGATGATTATAATTCTGACTATAATGATGATGATTATTATAATTCTGACTATGATAATGATGATTATAATTCTGACAATAATGATGATTATTATAATTCTGACTACAAATGATGACAATGATAATTATTATTAGTATAATTATTCTGACTCTGATGATGATTATAGCGATGGTGATGAAGGCCCTACTAACCTTGGCATCATTATTGTCTTCAAACTGTTGTCTGACGAAGCTGTCGAAGGCATCCCAGTGGCTGTCAGTCAGGTTACCCCCCACAGACCACAGGTAGCAGAACACAAACGTCTGACACAACACACTGTTCAGGTGCTTAGCTTCCTAGAACACACACACACACACCACACACACACACACACACACACACACACACACACACACACACACACACACACACACACACACACACACACACACACACACACACACACACACACACACACACACACACACACACACACACACACACACACACACACACACACACACACAGATGGAACTATACTTAACAAGCAATAAGGCCCGAGGGGGTGTGGTATATGGTCAATATACCACGGCTAAGGGCTGTTCTACGCACAACGCAACGCTGAGTGCCTGGATACAGCCTTTAGCCGTGCTATATTGGCCATATACCACAAACCCCCAAGGTGCCTTATTGCTATTATAAACTGGTCGACAACGTAATTAGAGAAGTAAAAAATAAATGTTTTGTCATACCTGTGGTATACGGTCTGATATACCACGTCTGTCAGCCAATCAGCTTTCAGGGCTCGAACCACCCAGTTTAAAGATGTGTATAATGACTGGTTAACATGTGGTTGTGGTCATGCTGCGCTCTAGTAACATTTAGCCTACCATCTTGAGGTCTGGTCTTCCGTCTCCCAGCAGCAGCGCCTCCAACAGGCAGCAGAGGGTAGTGACCTTACTGATGTCCACCTGGCCCATGGCCTGGACACAACGCTTCCACACAAACTGAAGACCCTTCTCCACGTACTGCTCAAACAACGCCAACAGGTACACACACACTGCTCCAGGGAGCTGGGGGGGAGGGGGGGTGGAGGAGGTAGAAGGGAGAGGAGGATAGGGGGAGACAGCAACAGAGAGAGCAGAGAGGGCAGAGAGAGTGAGAAGCAGGGCAAGTTAAATGTATGATCAGGACATCAAGAAAAGCCAGGTAAAAGTTGGCTTTTGAATTAAGATAAAAATCCATGTCAACCAATCAATCAATAGAAAGTAATCAAGATACATCATCTGTCAGCTATATCATCAGACACAACAGCAGATATAACACCTCTCTGACAACACTGTAGGTCTGTAACATCAGAAACAACAGCAGGTAAAACCCATCTCTGACAACAGTGTAGGTCTGTAACATCAGAAACAACAGCAGATAAAACCCATCTCTGACAACACTGTAGGTCTGTAACATCTGTCAGCTATAACATCAGAAACAACAGCAGATAAAACCCATCTCTGACAACACTGTAGGTCTGTAACATCTGTCAGCTATAACATCAGAAACAACAGCAGATAAAACCCATCTCTGACAACACTGTAGGTCTGTAACATCTGTCAGCTATAACATCAGAAACAACAGCAGATAAAACCCATCTCTGACAACACTGTAGGTCTGTAACATCTGTCAGCTATAACATCAGAAACAACAGCAGATAAAACCCATCTCTGACAACACTGTAGGTCTGTAACATCTGACACAACAGCAGATAAAACCCATCTCTGACAACACTGTAGGTCTGTAACATCAGAAACAACAGCAGATAAAACCCATCTCTGACAACACTGTAGGTCTGTAACATCTGTCAGCTATAACATCAGAAACAACAGCAGATAAAACCCATCTCTGACAACACTGTAGGTCTGTAACATCTGACACAACAGCAGATAAAACCCATCTCTGACAACACTGTAGGTCTGTAACATCAGAAACAACAGCAGATAAAACCCATCTCTGACAACACTGTAGGTCTGTAACATCTGTCAGCTATAACATCAGAAACAACAGCAGATAAAACCCATCTCTGACAACACTGTAGGTCTGTAACATCTGACACAACAGCAGATAAAACCCATCTCTGACAACACTGTAGGTCTGTAACATCAGAAACAACAGCAGATAAAACCCATCTCTGACAACACTGTAGGTCTGTAACATCTGTCAGCTATAACATCAGAAACAACAGCAGATAAAACCCATCTCTGACAACACTGTAGGTCTGTAACATCTGTCAGCTATAACATCAGAAACAGCAGCAGCAGCACGAGGAAGGATATAAAACCATTTAAAGACAGTTATCATAAAGACAGAGACAGTTCACAGGATCCTCCTCTAATGATGCAAGAGAGAATGTGTAAAGGTTAGAGGTGACGAAGAGAGAATGTGTAAAGGTTAGAGGTGACGAAGAGAGAATGTGTAAAGGTTAGAGGTGATGAAGAGAGAATGTGTAAAGGTTAGAGGTGACGAAGAGAGAATGTGTAAAGGTTAGAGGTGACGAAGAGAGAATGTGTAAAGGTTAGAGGTGACGAAGAGAGAATGTGTAAAGGTTAGAGGTGACGGGGCACATGATGATCTTTGATGTGTTGTGGTGGTTGATGTTTATGATGGATCTGCTGACACTGACGGTAGGAGTACCATTCTAGCCATCTATATAGTTAGATACACCTCTGTCTTTGGTCTGAGACACGCGACATTCTCTGTGATCTTCACAGAACGATAACATGAGAATACAGATTTCCAAACAGGCTTGACTGAGCCCACAGCTACTTCCACAGAGGGGCGTTATGATTCTGAAGACATGGTAGATGTATATTCTGATGGAGTAGAGATGTGATCAGCGCAGGAAATCACCTTGTTAGTCAGACCAGTGATGAGGTCTGGACCATGTTAAGGAGACTGGTAAACCATCTTGTTAGCCAGGCCAGTGATCAGGTCTGGACCATGCTAGGAGACTGGTAAATCACCTTGTTAGTCAGGCCAGTGATCCAGGTCTGGACCATGTTAAGGAGACTGTTAAATCACCTTGTTAGCCAGGCCAGTGATCCAGGTCTGGACCATGCTAGGAGACTGGTAAATCACCTTGTTAGTCAGGCCAGTGATCCAGGTCTGGACCATGTTAAGGAGACTGGTAAATCACCTTGTTAGTCAGGCCAGTGATCCAGGTCTGGACCATGTTAAGGAGACTGTTAAATCACCTTGTTAGCCAGGCCAGTGATCCAGGTCTGGACCATGTTAAGGAGACTGGTAAATCACCTTGTTAGTCAGAACAGTGATCCAGGTCTGGACCATGTTAAGGAGACTGTTAAATCACCTTGTTAGTCAGGCCAGTGATCCAGGTCTGGACCATGTTAAGGAGACTGGTAAATCACCTTGTTAGTCAGGCCAGTGATCCAGGTCTGGACCATGTTAAGGAGACTGGTAAATCACCTTGTTAGTCAGGCCAGTGATCCAGGTCTGGACCATGTTAAGGAGACTGGTAAATCACCTTGTTAGTCAGGCCAGTGATCCAGGTCTGGGCCATGTTAAGGAGAATGGTAAATCACCTTGTTAGCCAGGCCAGTGATCCAGGTCTGGACCATGTTAAGGAGACTGGTAAATCACCTTGTTAGTCAGAACAGTGATCCAGGTCTGGACAATGTTAAGGAGACTGGTAAATCACCTTGTTAGTCAGAACAGTGATCCAGGTCTGGACAATGTTAAGGAGACTGGTAAATCACCTTTTTAGCCAGGCCAGTGATCCAGGTCTGGACATAGGGCATCCATTTGAGTTCGTTAGAGTCGATGTAGACCATCCCACAGCGACTCACTGTGGCTGGGGACGCCACCGATAAGTCCTGGACCTGAGACACACAACACAAAGGTTGCAGAGCATTTACAAAGTCTGGATCTTTAACATGTCACTATTATCTGTTCATGTCAAAGACGTCCATAGTGATTGTCCCGCTTGTCATCAACACTAGAACGCAATGAAGAGGAACCCCTAACCTATAACCCCTGACCCCTCTCTGACCTCAAACACCATGTGTATAGATGGGGTCAGTTTGATGCGTTCGCTGTTGGCCAGACACAGCATCTTGTTGTCGTCCAGGACCGTGTTCATGTTCTCAATCCACAGCGCGTCCACCGGACCGTCCGACACGATCCACTTGTGGTCATCGCTGGTGTCGTTGCAGGCCGCTCGCACGCTGAGCGCCATCAGGCCGTCACGCCACTCCAGGGTCAATATGTTCACCTGTAGGGGTCAGGGATGAAAGGTTAGGGGCTCATGTTATGCACTTTGTGACCTATGTTTGTATATACACATTGGTAAAAACCAATAGCAAGTGAGTGAGTAAACACTGTCGTCTGCATACAGATGAATATTGCAAGTTAACAGATTGACCAGTATTATTGACATAAATAGTAAAGAGAACAGGTCCCAGGACAGACCCCTGCGGTACACCTTTTGTAATATCCAGAAAACTAGACTGAACACCATCAGAGATCATGCATTGAGTCCTGTCTGACAGATCATTCTCAAACCACTTGCAAAAAGCCTGACCCAGACCTATTTCAGTCAGCCTTTGAATGAGAATGTGACGGTCAACAGTGTCAAAGGCCTTTGAAAGGTCTATAAATAAGGCAGCAGAATTATTTTTTTATGATCCAAGCAATTTAACACATCACCTAGAATAACCGTAGCAGCTGAACCGGTGCTGTGTCCAGGTGTAAAACAGGATTGGTTCATATTAAGAACAGTGAGAAGTTTAAAAAGTTATTCGCTAAAAGTTGGTCGGGGAAATTGGACAGTAGTTATCTAAATCAGAAGGATCTCCTCCTTCATGTAGGGGGAGGACATGCGCCACTCTCCAGATCTTAAAGGAGAACACCAGAAACAATAGTCAGGTTAAAATAAAGGTCAGTGGTGCTGTAAGTGGAGCAGAGAGCTGCAGTGAGAAGAGGTCAAGAGAATCAGCCCCTATAGCTTTATTAACATCCGCAAAGCCCTCAGTACATCATAGACATCAAATGGTTGAAATGACATGAGTCTGTTAGTGCACAGATGAATTGTCAGCCAGGCGTACCTCTCCGTAGAGCTCTCCCATGGTGACAGACTTGGGGTTGAGGATGTATGTCTTGACCGGGAGGTAGAAGGGGTTGTGTTTCCCGTGGCCAGCCTGCCACAGGGTATCTAAGGTATCAGACAGGATGGAGTAGACCGTGGTCTTCCCTCCACCTGTAGGACCCACCAACATCACACCATGACGTACTATCATGGTCTCATACAGCTGGATCACCTGGGGGGAGGGAGAGGAAGGGTTACAACCACATGGAGATCACCTGGAGGGAGGGAGAGGAAGGGTTACAACCACACGGAGAAACATTTAAGGATTATACATCATCACTAATTAATGTATTTTAATATGAAGTCAAACTGAACCAAATTGAATGATTTTGTTGAATTATGTTTTTGTGCCTAATCTTGATCATTTGTAATGACATAGCCATCATTGATTACTTAATTATATAAAGCACTTTGAGGCCTACATTATGTTTATTTAAATGAATACATAAATTCAGTAAGTCAGTTAGTACATTGTGCATCATGCTGGGTAGGGTCAGTCAGTACCTTGTTTGTCATGCTGGGTAGGGTCAGTCAGTACCTTGTTGGTCATGCTGGGTAGGGTCAGTCAGTACCTTGTGCGTCATGCTGGGTAGGGTCAGTCAGTACCTTGTGCGTCATGCTGGGTAGGGTCAGTCAGTACCTTGTGCGTCATGCTGGGTAGGGTCAGTCAGTACCTTGTTGGTCATGCTGGGTAGGGTCAGTCAGTACCTTGTGCGTCATGCTGGGTAGGGTCGGTCTGTACCTTGTTGGTCATGCTGGGTAGGGTCAGTCTGTACCTTGTGCGTCATGCTGGATAGGGTCAGTCAGTACCTTGTTGGTCATGCTGGGTAGGGTCAGTCAGTACCTTGTTGGTCATGCTGGGTAGGGTCAGTCAGTACCTTGTTGGTCATGCTGGGTAGGGTCAGTCAGTGCCTTGTGCGTCATGCTGGGTAGGGTCAGTCAGTACCTTGTTGGTCAAGCTGGGTAGGGTCAGTCAGTACCTTGGGTGCCATGCTGGGTAGGTTCAGTCAGTACCTTGTTGGTCAAGCTGGGTAGGGTCAGTTAGTACCTTGTGCGTCATGCTGGGTAGGTTCAGTCTGTACCTTGTTGGTCATGCTGGGTAGGGTCAGTCAGTACCTTGTTGGTCATGATGGGTAGGGTCAGTCTGTACCTTGTTGGTCATGCTGGGTAGGGTCAGTCAGTACCGTGTTGGTCATGCTGGGTAGGATCAGTTAGTACCTTGTGTGTCATGCTGGGTAGGGTCAGCCTGTACCCTGTTGGTCATGCTGGGTAGGGTCAGTCAGTACCTTGTTGGTCATGCTGGGTAGGGTCAGTCAGTACCTTGTGCGTCATGCTGGGTAGGGTAAGTCAGTCAGTCAGTACCTTGTTGGTCATGCTGGGTAGGGTCAGTCAGTACCTTGTTGGTCATGCTGGGTAGGGTCAGTCAGTACCTTGTTGGTCATGCTGGGTAGGGTCAGTCAGTACCTTGTGCGTCATGCTGGGTAGGGTCAGTCAGTCAGTCAGTACCTTGTTGGTCATGCTGGGTAGGGTCAGTCAGTACCTTGTTGGTCATGCTGGGTCGGGTCAGTCAGTACCTTGTGCGTCATGCTGGGTAGGGTCAGTCAGTACCTTGTGCGTCATGCTGGGTAGGGTCGGTCTGTACCTTGTTGGTCATGCTGGGTAGGGTGAGTCAGTACCTTGTTGCTCATGCTGGGTAGGGTCAGTCAGTGCCTTGTGCGTCATGCTGGGTAGGGTCAGTCAGTACCTTGTTGGTCAAGCTGGGTAGGGTCAGTCAGTACCTTGGGCGCCATGCTGGGTAGGTTCAGTCAGTACCTTGTTGGTCAAGCTGGGTAGGGTCAGTTAGTACCTTGTGCGTCATGCTGGGTAGGTTCAGTCTGTACCTTGTTGGTCATGCTGGGTAGGGTCAGTCAGTACCTTGTTGGTCAAGCTGGGTAGGGTCAGTCAGTACCTTGGGCGCCATGCAGGGTAGGGTCAGTCAGTACCTTGTTTGTCATGCTGGGTAGGGTCAGTCAGTACCTTGTTGGTCATGCTGGGTAGGGTCAGTCAGTACCTTGTGCGTCATGCTGGGTAGGGTCAGTCAGTACCTTGTGCGTCATGCTGGGTAGGGTCAGTCAGTACCTTGTGCGTCATGCTGGGTAGGGTCAGTCAGTACCTTGTTGGTCATGCTGGGTAGGGTCAGTCAGTACCTTGTGCGTCATGCTGGGTAGGGTCGGTCTGTACCTTGTTGGTCATGCTGGGTAGGGTCAGTCTGTACCTTGTGCGTCATGCTGGGTAGGGTCAGTCAGTACCTTGTTGGTCATGCTGGGTAGGGTCAGTCAGTACCTTGTTGGTCATGCTGGGTAGGGTCAGTCAGTACCTTGTGCGTCATGCTGGGTAGGGTCAGTCAGTGCCTTGTGCGTCATGCTGGGTAGGGTCAGTCAGTACCTTGTTGGTCAAGCTGGGTAGGGTCAGTCAGTACCTTGGGCGCCATGCTGGGTAGGTTCAGTCAGTACCTTGTTGGTCAAGCTGGGTAGGGTCAGTTAGTACCTTGTGCGTCATGCTGGGTAGGTTCAGTCTGTACCTTGTTGGTCATGCTGGGTAGGGTCAGTCAGTACCTTGTTGGTCATGATGGGTAGGGTCAGTCTGTACCTTGTTGGTCATGCTGGGTAGGGTCAGTCAGTACCTTGTTGGTCATGCTGGGTAGGATCAGTTAGTACCTTGTGTGTCATGCTGGGTAGGGTCAGCCTGTACCTTGTTGGTCATGCTGGGTAGGGTCAGTCAGTACCTTGTTGGTCATGCTGGGTAGGGTCAGTCAGTACCTTGTGCGTCATGCTGGGTAGGGTCAGTCAGTCAGTCAGTACCTTGTTGGTCATGCTGGGTAGGGTCAGTCAGTACCTTGTGCGTCATGCTGGGTAGGGTAAGTCAGTCAGTCAGTACCTTGTTGGTCATGCTGGGTAGGGTCAGTCAGTACCTTGTTGGTCATGCTGGGTAGGGTCAGTCAGTACCTTGTTGGTCATGCTGGGTAGGGTCAGTCAGTACCTTGTGCGTCACTGGGTAGGGTCAGTCAGTCAGTCAGTACCTTGTTGGTCATGCTGGGTAGGGTCAGTCAGTACCTTGTTGGTCATGCTGGGTCGGGTCAGTCAGTACCTTGTGCGTCATGCTGGGTAGGGTCAGTCAGTACCTTGTGCGTCATGCTGGGTAGGGTCGGTCTGTACCTTGTTGGTCATGCTGGGTAGGGTGAGTCAGTACCTTGTTGGTCATGCTGGGTAGGTTCAGTCTGTACCTTGTTGGTCATGCTGGGTAGGGTCAGTCAGTACCTTGTTGGTCATGATGGGTAGGGTCAGTCTGTACCTTGTTGGTCATGCTGGGTAGGGTCAGTCAGTACCTTGTTGGTCATGCTGGGTAGGATCAGTTAGTACCTTGTGTGTCATGCTGGGTAGGGTCAGCCTGTACCTTGTTGGTCATGCTGGGTAGGGTCAGTCAGTACCTTGTGCGTCATGCTGGGTAGGGTAAGTCAGTCAGTCAGTACCTTGTTGGTCATGCTGGGTAGGGTCAGTCAGTACCTTGTTGGTCATGCTGGGTAGGGTCAGTCAGTACCTTGTTGGTCATGCTGGGTAGGGTCAGTCAGTACCTTGTGCGTCATGCTGGGTAGGGTCAGTCAGTCAGTCAGTACCTTGTTGGTCATGCTGGGTAGGGTCAGTCAGTACCTTGTGCGTCATGCTGGGTAGGTTCAGTCAGTACCTTGTTGGTCAAGCTGGGTAGGGTCAGTTAGTACCTTGTGCGTCATGCTGGGTAGGTTCAGTCTGTACCTTGTTGGTCATGCTGGGTAGGGTCAGTCAGTACCTTGTTGGTCATGATGGGTAGGGTCAGTCTGTACCTTGTTGGTCATGCTGGGTAGGGTCAGTCAGTACCTTGTTGGTCATGCTGGGTAGGATCAGTTAGTACCTTGTGTGTCATGCTGGGTAGGGTCAGCCTGTACCTTGTTGGTCATGCTGGGTAGGGTCAGTCAGTACCTTGTTGGTCATGCTGGGTAGGGTCAGTCAGTACCTTGTGCGTCATGCTGGGTAGGGTCAGTCAGTCAGTCAGTACCTTGTTGGTCATGCTGGGTAGGGTCAGTCAGTACCTTGTTGGTCATGCTGGGTAGGGTCAGTCAGTACCTTGTGCGTCATGCTGGGTAGGGTAAGTCAGTCAGTCAGTACCTTGTTGGTCATGCTGGGTAGGGTCAGTCAGTACCTTGTTGGTCATGCTGGGTAGGGTCAGTCAGTACCTTGTTGGTCATGCTGGGTAGGGTCAGTCAGTACCTTGTGCGTCATGCTGGGTAGGGTCAGTCAGTCAGTCAGTACCTTGTTGGTCATGCTGGGTAGGGTCAGTCAGTACCTTGTTGGTCATGCTGGGTCGGGTCAGTCAGTACCTTGTGCGTCATGCTGGGTAGGGTCAGTCAGTACCTTGTGCGTCATGCTGGGTAGGGTCGGTCTGTACCTTGTTGGTCATGCTGGGTAGGGTGAGTCAGTACCTTGTTGGTCATGCTGGGTAGGTTCAGTCTGTACCTTGTTGGTCATGCTGGGTAGGGTCAGTCAGTACCTTGTTGGTCATGATGGGTAGGGTCAGTCTGTACCTTGTTGGTCATGCTGGGTAGGGTCAGTCAGTACCTTGTTGGTCATGCTGGGTAGGATCAGTTAGTACCTTGTGTGTCATGCTGGGTAGGGTCAGCCTGTACCTTGTTGGTCATGCTGGGTAGGGTCAGTCAGTACCTTGTTGGTCATGCTGGGTAGGGTCAGTCAGTACCTTGTGCGTCATGCTGGGTAGGGTAAGTCAGTCAGTCAGTACCTTGTTGGTCATGCTGGGTAGGGTCAGTCAGTACCTTGTTGGTCATGCTGGGTAGGGTCAGTCAGTACCTTGTTAGTCATGCTGGGTAGGGTCAGTCAGTACCTTGTGCGTCATGCTGGGTAGGGTCAGTCAGTCAGTCAGTACCTTGTTGGTCATGCTGGGTAGGGTCAGTCAGTACCTTGTTGGTCATGCTGGGTAGGGTCGGTCTGTACCTTGTTGGTCATGCTGGGTAGGGTGAGTCAGTACCTTGTTGGTCATGCTGGGTAGGGTCAGTCAGTGCCTTGTGCGTCATGCTGGGTAGGGTCAGTCAGTACCTTGTTGGTCAAGCTGGGTAGGGTCAGTCAGTACCTTGTTGGTCATGCTGGGTAGGGTCAGTCAGTACCTTGTGCGTCATGCTGGGTAGGGTCAGTCAGTACCTTGTGCGTCATGCTGGGTAGGGTCAGTCAGTACCTTGTTGGTCAAGCTGGGTAGGGTCAGTTAGTACCTTGTGCGTCATGCTGGGTAGGTTCAGTCTGTACCTTGTTGGTCATGCTGGGTAGGGTCAGTCAGTACCTTGTTGGTCAAGCTGGGTAGGGTCAGTCAGTACCTTGGGCGCCATGCTGGGTAGGGTCAGTCAGTACCTTGTTTGTCATGCTGGGTAGGGTCAGTCAGTACCTTGTTGGTCATGCTGGGTAGGGTCAGTCAGTACCTTGTGCGTCATGCTGGGTAGGGTCAGTCAGTACCTTGTGCGTCATGCTGGGTAGGGTCAGTCAGTACCTTGTGCGTCATGCTGGGTAGGGTCAGTCAGTACCTTGTTGGTCATGCTGGGTAGGGTCAGTCAGTACCTTGTACGTCATGCTGGGTAGGGTCGGTCTGTACCTTGTTGGTCATGCTGGGTAGGGTCAGTCTGTACCTTGTGCGTCATGCTGGGTAGGGTCAGTCAGTACCTTGTTGGTCATGCTGGGTAGGGTCAGTCAGTACCTTGTTGGTCATGCTGGGTAGGGTCAGTCAGTACCTTGTTGGTCATGCTGGGTAGGGTCAGTCAGTGCCTTGTTCGTCATGCTGGGTAGGGTCAGTCAGTACCTTGTTGGTCAAGCTGGGTAGGGTCAGTCAGTACCTTGGGCGCCATGCTGGGTAGGTTCAGTCAGTACCTTGTTGGTCAAGCTGGGTAGGGTCAGTTAGTACCTTGTGCGTCATGCTGGGTAGGGTCAGTCAGTGCCTTGTGCGTCATGCTGGGTAGGGTCAGTCAGTACCTTGTTGGTCAAGCTGGGTAGGGTCAGTCAGTACATTGGGCGCCATGCTGGGTAGGTTCAGTCAGTACCTTGTTGGTCAAGCTGGGTAGGGTCAGTTAGTACCTTGTGCGTCATGCTGGGTAGGTTCAGTCTGTACCTTGTTGGTCATGCTGGGTAGGGTCAGTCAGTACCTTGTTGGTCAAGCTGGGTAGGGTCAGTCAGTACCTTGGGCGCCATGCTGGGTAGGGTCAGTCAGTACCTTGTTTGTCATGCTGGGTAGGGTCAGTCAGTACCTTGTTGGTCATGCTGGGTAGGGTCAGTCAGTACCTTGTGCGTCATGCTGGGTAGGGTCAGTCAGTACCTTGTGCGTCATGCTGGGTAGGGTCAGTCAGTACCTTGTGCGTCATGCTGGGTAGGGTCAGTCAGTACCTTGTTGGTCATGCTGGGTAGGGTCAGTCAGTACCTTGTGCGTCATGCTGGGTAGGGTCGGTCTGTACCTTGTTGGTCATGCTGGGTAGGGTCAGTCTGTACCTTGTGCGTCATGCTGGGTAGGGTCAGTCAGTACCTTGTTGGTCATGCTGGGTAGGGTCAATCAGTACCTTGTTGGTCATGCTGGGTAGGGTCAGTCAGTACCTTGTTGGTCATGCTGGGTAGGGTCAGTCAGTGCCTTGTTCGTCATGCTGGGTAGGGTCAGTCCGTACCTTGTTGGTCAAGCTGGGTAGGGTCAGTCAGTACCTTGGGCGCCATGCTGGGTAGGTTCAGTCAGTACCTTGTTGGTCAAGCTGGGTAGGGTCAGTTAGTACCTTGTGCGTCATGCTGGGTAGGTTCAGTCTGTACCTTGTTGGTCATGCTGGGTAGGGTCAGTCAGTACCTTGTTGGTCATGATGGGTAGGGTCAGTCTGTACCTTGTTGGTCATGCTGGGTAGGGTCAGTCAGTACCTTGTTGGTCATGCTGGGTAGGATCAGTTAGTACCTTGTGTGTCATGCTGGGTAGGGTCAGCCTGTACCTTGTTGGTCATGCTGGGTAGGGTCAGTCAGTACCTTGTTGGTCATGCTGGGTAGGGTCAGTCAGTACCTTGTGCGTCATGCTGGGTAGGGTCAGTCAGTCAGTCAGTACCTTGTTGGTCATGCTGGGTAGGGTCAGTCAGTACCTTGTTGGTCATGCTGGGTAGGGTCAGTCAGTACCTTGTGCGTCATGCTGGGTAGGGTAAGTCAGTCAGTCAGTACCTTGTTGGTCATGCTGGGTAGGGTCAGTCAGTACCTTGTTGGTCATGCTGGGTAGGGTCAGTCAGTACCTTGTTGGTCATGCTGGGTAGGGTCAGTCAGTACCTTGTGCGTCATGCTGGGTAGGGTCAGTCAGTCAGTCAGTACCTTGTTGGTCATGCTGGGTAGGGTCAGTCAGTACCTTGTTGGTCATGCTGGGTCGGGTCAGTCAGTACCTTGTGCGTCATGCTGGGTAGGGTCAGTCAGTACCTTGTGCGTCATGCTGGGTAGGGTCGGTCTGTACCTTGTTGGTCATGCTGGGTAGGGTGAGTCAGTACCTTGTTGGTCATGCTGGGTAGGGTCAGTCTGTACCCTGTAGGTCATGCTGGGTAGGGTCAATCAGTACCTTGTTGGTCATGCTGGGTAGGGTCAGTCAGTACCTTGTGCGTCATGCTGGGTAGGGTCAGTCAGTACCTTGTAGGTCATGCTGAGTAGGGTCAGTCAGTACCTTGTTGGTCATGCTGGGTAGGGTCAGTCAGTACCTTGTGCGTCATGCTGGGTAGGGTCAGTCAGTACCTTGTAGGTCATGCTGGGTAGGGTCAGTCAGTACCTTGTTGGTCATGCTGGGTAGGGTCAGTCAGTACCTTGTTGGTCATGCTGGGTAGGGTCAGTCAGTACCTTGTTGGTCATGCTGGGTAGGGTCAGTCAGTACATTGTTGGTCATGCTGGGTAGGGTCAGTCTGTACCTTGTTGGTCATGCTGGGTAGGGTCAGTCTGTACCTTGTTGGTCATGCTGGGTAGGGTCAGTCAGTACCTTGTAGGTCATGCTGGGTAGGGTCAGTCAGTACCTTGTTGGTCATGCTGGGTAGGGTCAGTCAGTACCTTGTAGGTCATGCTGGGTAGGGTCAGTCAGTACCTTGTTGGTCATGCTGGGTAGGGTCAGTCAGTACATTGTTGGTCATGCTGGGTAGGGTCAGTCTGTACCTTGTTGGTCATGCTGGGTAGGGTCAGTCTGTACCTTGTTGGTCATGCTGGGTAGGGTCAGTCAGTACATTGTTGGTCATGCTGGGTAGGGTCAGTCAGTACCTTGTAGGTCATGCTGGGTAGGGTCAGTCAGTACCTTGTTGGTCATGCTGGGTAGGGTCAGTCAGTACCTTGTAGGTCATGCTGGGTAGGGTCAGTCAGTACATTGTTGGTCATGCTGGGTAGGGTCAGTCAGTACATTGTTGGTCATGCTGGGTAGGGTCAGTCTGTACCTTGTTGGTCATGCTGGGTAGGGTCAGTCTGTACCTTGTTGGTCATGCTGGGTAGGGTCAGTCTGTACCTTGTTGGTCATGCTGGGTAGGGTCAGTCAGTACCTTGTTGGTCATGCTGGGTAGGGTCAGTCAGTACATTGTTGGTCATGCTGGGTAGGGTCAGTCTGTACCTTGTTGGTCATGCTGGGTAGGGTCAGTCTGTACCTTGTTGGTCATGCTGGGTAGGGTCAGTCAGTACCTTGTGTGTCATGCTGGGTAGGGTCAGTCAGTACCTTGTGCGTCATGCTGGGTAGAGTCAGTCAGTACCTTGTTGGTCATGCTGGGTAGGGTCAGTCAGTACCTTGTGCGTCATGCTGGGTAGGGGCTGCAGGTTGCGTTTCACTAGAGACTCCAGGATGGTGGTTTGGAGAACACCGTAGTCATGTTCAGGGATGGACACGCCAGGGAACAGGTCAGACATGATGCCACTAGAGCAGAGAACACACAGACACAGAACCGTCATACACAGACACACACGGACAGACACAGACGTCACACACACACAGAGCCGTCATACGGACAAACACACATCAGTCTGCAGTAAGGCATGATGAGGCATGATGAGGCATGATGAGGCATGATGAGGCATGATGAGGCATGATGAGGCATGATGAGGCCTGATGAGGCCTGATGAGACATGATGAGGCATGATGAGGCATGATGAGGCATGATGAGGCATGATGAACGTATAAGAGTGGAACGTTCTATTCTTCTCCATAGTGCTGTAACATTAGCAGTGGGACACCATTGGTTTGTACGTGTCTGTGTGTGTGTGTGTGTGTGTGTGTGTGTGTGTGTATGTGTGTGTGTGCGCCAGGGTCTCTGTGTGTTCTCTCACCCAAAGAGCGCAGCATCGTCTGTGAGGAACTTGGGCAGATTGGAGTCTCTCAGAGCCCTGATCAGAACCACGTCTTCACTCAGGTGGGGGTTCTCTCTCTTCAGAGAGCTGCAGGGGTCACACACACACACACAATACATTCTCTATAAATGTGGGGGTCCCTCTCTCTTCAGAGAGCTGCAGGGGTCACACACACACAATACATTCTCTATAAATGTGGGGGTCCCTCTCTCTTCAGAGAGCTGCAGGGGTCACACACACACAATACATTCTCTATAAATGCGGGGGTCCCTCTCTCTTCAGAGAGCTGCAGGGGTCACACACACACAATACATTCTCTATGAATGTGGGGGTCCCTCTCTCTTCGGAGACACTGCATGTCTGAAGTAGTTAACATGGGTCGGGTCAATTCCATTTGAAGTCAAAATCGCATCTTTTTTCAATTAATTTTCAATACAATGAAAAGGATAAGCTATTTACAGTATTTCAAATGTATTTAACTTTAAATCACTTCCTGAATTGACTGACTTCAATTTGGAATCATCTAAAGGTCACTGAACTGAAACATCACCGGGTCGTCTAAAGGTCACTGAACTGAATACATCACTGGGTCGTCTAAAGGTCACTGAACTGAATACATCACCGGGTCGTCTAAAGGTCACTGAACTGAAACATCACTGGGTCGTCTAAAGGTCACTGAACTGAAACATCACTGGGTCGTCTAAAGGTCACTGAACTGAATACATCACCGGGTCGTCTAAAGGTCACTGAACTGAAACATCACTGGGTCGTCTAAAGGTCACTGAACTGAATACATCACTGGGTCGTCTAAAGGTCACTGAACTGAATACATCACCGGGTCGTCTAAAGGTCACTGAACTGAAACATCACTGGGTCGTCTAAAGGTCACTGAACTGAAACATCACTGGGTCGTCTAAAGGTCACTGAACTGAATACATCACTGGGTCGTCTAAAGGTCACTGAACTGAATACATCACCGGGTTGTCTAAAGGTCACTGAACTGAAACATCACTGGGTCGTCTAAAGGTCACTGAACTGAATACATCACCGGGTCGTCTAAAGGTCACTGAACTGAAACATCACTGGGTCGTCTAAAGGTCACTGAACTGAAACATCACTGGGTCGTCTAAAGGTCACTGAACTGAATACATCACCGGGTTGTCTAAAGGTCACTGAACTGAATGCATCACTGGGTCGTCTAAAGGTCACTGAACTGAAACATCACTGGGTCGTCTAAAGGTCACTGAACTGAATACATCACCGGGTCGTCTAAAGGTCACTGAACTGAATACATCACTGGGTCGTCTAAAGGTCACTGAACTGAAACATCACTGGGTCGTCTAAAGGTCACTGAACTGAAACATCACCGGGTCGTCTAAAGGTCACTGAACTGAATGCATCACTGGGTCGTCTAAAGGTCACTGAACTGAATACATCACCGGGTCGTCTAAAGGTCACTGAACTGAATGCATCACTGGGTCGTCTAAAGGTCACTGAACTGAATGCATCACTGGGTCGTCTAAAGGTCACTGAACTGAAACATCACCGGGTCGTCTAAAGGTCACTGAACTGAATGCATCACTGGGTCGTCTAAAGGTCACTGAACTGAAACATCACTTTAAACACACTCACCATCTCTCTGTTACACACAAACACACATGCAGACACACACAGCTTGGTTGGAGGTTGTTAGGTAGAAGTGAATTCCTCTCCTCTCTCTTTACTCTGCCTGTCATCCACCCTCCCTCCTTTCCCAGAGCTCGGCTAATCAATGTGGATGATGATTCCCTAGTGACTGTTCACCAACCCATTCATTAATAATGTGTGGTGCTGTAACACACACACACAGGCTGATAATGGCAGGCCCATTACATTGGATTTACAGCGGTAGTAAAAAGTGAATGAGACAGACAGAAGAGGGTGGCTCTAAACAGTCAGAGGGCTTGTTACTCACACACCTGTAAAATGAACAGCTCACCCTCTGACAAGACAATAGCTGCGTGAGTCAATCTGGGATGAAGCATGATGGATGGGACAGACAGGGGACATTACTACCACATCTAGACCAGGAGCGTGATGGATGGGACAGACAGGGGACATTACTACCACATCTAGACCAGGAGTGTGATGGATGGGACAGACAGGGGACATTACTACCACATCAAGACGAGGAGCGTGATGGATGGGACAGACAAGGGACATTACTACCACATCTAGACCAGGAGCATGATGGATGGGACAGACAGGGGACATTACTACCACATCTAGACCAGGAGCATGATGGATGGGACAGACAGGGGACATTACTACCACATCTAGACCAGGAGCGTGATGGATGGGACAGACAGGGGACATTACTACCACATCTAGACCAGGAGTGTGATGGATGGGACAGACAGGGGACATTACTACCACATCAAGACGAGGAGCGTGATGGATGGGACAGACAGGGGACATTACTACCACATCTAGACCAGGAGCATGATGGATGGGACAGACAGGGGACATTACTACCACATCTAGACCAGGAGCATGATGGATGGGACAGACAGGGGACATTACTACCACATCTAGACCAGGAGGGTGATGGATGGGAAATTACTACCACATCTAGACCAGGAGGGTGATGGATGGGACATTACTACCACATCTAGACCAGGAGTGTGATGGATGGGACAGACAGGGGACATTACTACCACATCTAGACCAGGAGCATGATGGATGGGACAGACAGGGGACATCACTACCACATCTAGACCAGGAGCGTGATGGATGGGACATTACTACCACATCTAGACCAGGAGGATGATGGATGGGACAGACAGGGGACATTACTACCACATCTAGACCAGGAGCATGATGGATGGGACATTACTACCACATCTAGACCAGGAGCATGATGGATGGGACATTACTACCACATCTAGACTAGGAGCGTGATGGATGGGACAGACAGGGGACATCACTACCACATCTAGACCAGGAGCATGATGGATGGGACATTACTACCACATCTAGACCAGGAGCATGATGGATGGGACATTACTACCACATCTAGACTAGGAGCGTGATGGATGGGACAGACAGGGGACATCACTACCACATCTAGACCAGGAGCATGGTGGATGGGACATTACTACCACATCTACACCAGGAGCGTGATGGATGGGACAGACAGGGGACATTACTACCACATCTAGACCAGGAGCATTATGGATGGGACATTACTACCACATCTAGACCAGGAGTGTGATGGATGGGACAGACAGGGGACATTACTACCACATCTAGACCAGGAGGATGATGGATGGGACAGACAGGGGACATTACTACCACATCTAGACCAGGAGAGTGATGGATGGGACATTACTACCACATCTAGACCAGGAGGATGATGGATGGGACAGACAGGGGACATTACTACCACATCTAGACCAGGAGAGTGATGGATGGGACATTACTACCACATCTAGACCAGGAGGATGATGGATGGGACAGACAGGGGACATTACTACCACATCTAGACCAGGAGGATGATGGATGGGACAGACAGGGGACATTACTAACCCCTTCTAGACCAGGAGGATGATGGATGGGACAGACAGGGGACATTACTACCACATCTAGACCAGGAGAGTGATGGATGGGACATTACTACCACATCTAGACCAGGAGGATGATGGATGGGACAGACAGGGGACATTACTACCACATCTAGACCAGGAGAGTGATGGATGGGACATTACTACCACATCTAGACCAGGAGGATGATGGATGGGACAGACAGGGGACATTACTACCACATCTAGACCAGGAGCATGATGGATGGGACATTACTACCACATCTAGACCAGGAGGATGATGGATGGGACAGACAGGGGACATTACTACCACATCTAGACCAGGAGCATGATGGATGGGACAGACAGGGGACATTACTACCACATCTAGACCAGGAGCATGATGGATGGGACATTACTACCACATCTAGACCAGGAGTGTGATGGATGGGACAGACAGGGGACATTACTACCACATCTAGACCAGGAGGGTGATGGATGGGACAGACAGGGGACATTACTACCACATCTAGACCAGGAGAGTGATGGATGGGACATTACTACCACATCAAGACCAGGAGCGTGATGGATGGGACAGACAGGGGACATTACTACCACATCTAGACCAGGAGGATGATGGATGGGACAGACAGGGGACATTACTAACACATCTAGACCAGGAGAGTGATGGATGGGACATTACTACCACATCTAGACCAGGAGGATGATGGATGGGACAGACAGGGGACATTACTACCACATCTAGACCAGGAGCATGATGGATGGGACATTACTACCACATCTAGACCAGGAGTGTGATGGATGGGACAGACAGGGGACATTACTACCACATCTAGACCAGGAGGGTGATGGATGGGACAGACAGGGGACATTACTACCACATCTAGACCAGGAGAGTGATGGATGGGACATTACTACCACATCAAGACCAGGAGCGTGATGGATGGGACAGACAGGGGACATTACTACCACATCTAGACCAGGAGGATGATGGATGGGACAGACAGGGGACATTACTACCACATCTAGACCAGGAGGATGATGGATGGGACAGACAGGGGACATTACTACCACATCTAGACCAGGAGCGTGATGGATGGGACATTACTACCACATCTAGACAAGGAGGGTGATGGATGGGACAGACAGGGGACATTACTACCACATCTAGACCAGGAGTGTGATGGATGGGACAGACAGGGGACATTACTACCACATCTAGACCAGGAGTGTGATGGATGGGACAGACAGGGGACATTACTACCACATCTAGACCAGGAGTGTGATGGATGGGACAGACAGGGGACATTACTACCACATCTAGACAAGGAGGGTGATGGATGGGACAGACAGGGGACATTACTACCACATCTAGACCAGGAGTGTGATGGATGGGACAGACAGGGGACATTACTACCACATCTAGACCAGGAGGATCTGAATGATGCCAATCATCTTTAATATGATGTTGATACAGTGTCTCAGTCCTTCCTGTCAGGGAGCTGTCGTGTGATGGGTCAGTAGACCAGGCAGGATGTCATATGCTACTATCCTATTCTCTCTGAGTCAGCCTTGCAGAGAGGAAACAAGGCTTCCCCTCGTCTAGTCTGCTCTTCCTGTCACCATCCTGCACTGTGTCACTCAGCTTTGACAATAAGAACTGTGTCCCAAATGGCACCTTATTCTCTATATAAAGCTGGTCAAAAGTAGTGCGCTGCATAGGGAATATGGTGCCATTGGGAACGCTACCCAAAGGTTCACATTTGCATAGAAGTGGCTGTAAAATGCATAAGGGTAGAGGGTTCTGGGTAGTGGGTTCTGGGTAGAGGGTTCTGGGTAGTGGGTTATGGGTAGAGGGTTCTGGGTAGAGGGTTCTGGGTAGTGGGTTCTGGTTAGAGGGTTCTGGGTAGTGGGAGATCTGTAAACGGCACTATGAGGATAAAACTGAACATCGTTTCAATCTGATTTGTACATAAAACGACCTTGTACATAAAAAGCCCAGAAACTGTCAGATACCGGCTGGTGGTTTTGATTGAATAGAGAGTTCTGTTTTTCTCTCTGTGTCCTATCTGGTCATGATGAGTTTTTACCCCCAAAATCTTGCAACTTTGATTGAACAGGGTGGGTACAACATTGTGTCCTACCCTAGACCAGTATAGAATAGCACCCCCTGTGGGTCCTAGCCTAGACCAGTATAGAACAGCACCCCCTGTGGGTCCTACCCTGCCATGACGAGGACAGACTTGACGGCCCTCATGCCGAAGTCGTAGTGGTCCTGTTGGGAGAGCTGCTCAGAACACAGCTTGTACATCTGGGTCATCTTTCGGGCCAGAGTCTTACTGGACTCAAAACCCTCAGAGTAGAGGATGACCTAGAGGAGGAGAGAATGGAAGCATGGAGGGGGAGAAACGGAAGTCAATGATCTGGTCCCCAGCTACAAATGACCTCAGCATCGTAACACATCCCCAGCCCCCCCAGTAGCCCCCCCAGGTACCTCAGCGATCAGGGCATAGTTGGGCACCATCATGGCTATGGGTCTGAACAGGGCTTTGAGGTTGTCAGGGAGCTCAGTGCGTCCAGCGTAGCCCGGGTTCATAGTGATGAAGGCAGCACACGTCATCACCAGCTTGATCTCTCTGCCCTCAAACATGAACCTGGACAGCTACAAGACAGAGACCACATGACACGGAGGACTGAACCGGGGTTGTGAGCATCTACCATGTCGTTTACTTAGGTAGAGTAGACATCACCGTGACAACAGGAACAGACGATTCTGTTAGTTAAACTACCTCTGTTACACTGAGGTCTGAAGAAACAGACCTGATATCCAGGCTTTAGTTCAGAGGGCTAACAACTTCTTCAGCCGAGCGGACATCAATCTTGCCTGACTGGTGTGATGGATGGAGGTTAGAACTAGGAAGGCTGTGGGTCACCAGGTGTAGCTATACCTTGGCCACATTCACATTGTGGATGGTGGTGAGTTGTAGGTACCAGTATATACTGTATTTGTGATATATTCCAGCAATAAGGCCCAAGGAGATGTGGTTATTGGCCAATATACCACGGCTAACGGCTGTTCTTAAGCACGACACAACGCAGAGTGCCTGGATACAGCCCTTAGCCATGCTACATTGGCCATATACCACAAACCCAGGGTTGCCTTAATGCTATTATAAACTGCTTATCAACATAATTAGAGCAGTAAAAAATTAATGTTTTGTCATACCGGTAGTATACTGTCTAATATACCACGGATTTCAGCCAATCAGCATTCAGGGCTCGAACCACCCAGTTTCTAAATGTAAAGATATTTGGACAGGCAGGGGAAAGGGGAGGGTATACCTTGGCCATCTTGGCATTGCGGATAGTAATGAGTTGCTGGGCGATGACAGACAGCACCTCGATGTCGATGCGGTTAAACTCATCAAAACAACACCAGGCCCCTGATTGGGCCAGACCACTGAAGAACTTCCCCATCATCTACAACACAGACAGGTGATTGGTTAAGCAGATAGCAGGAATAAAACAGGATCCTTCATTATGAAGAAAGTCCACTGCTGTGGTGACACTGTCCCCTAGTGTTAGTGTCTGGGTAAAACAAAGACAATAGGAGAGAGAGAGACAGAGGGTTAGGATTAGAAGGGTAAAGGAAGAGAGGGAGACAGAGGGTTGGGATTAGAAGGATAAAGGAAGAGGGGGAGAGAACAGGGTTCCCCAAACTCGGTTTGGTTCTTGCCCTAGCACTACACAGCTGATTGAAATAACCAACTCATCATCAGGCTCTGATTATTTGACTCAGCCGTGCAGTGCTGGGGCAGGACTGAGATTGGGAAACCCTGGAATAGAAGGTTCTGTGCTGGTCAGTCTAATCAGTACCTTGTAGTCCAGTCCATCAGAACAGTTGAAGACGACACACTGGATGGACAGAGCCTTGGCCAGGTCCTTAGTGGTCTCCGTCTTCCCTGTTCCAGCTGGTCCTGCTGGAGCCCCACCAAGGTCTAACTGAAGAGCCCCCATCAGACACAGGTAGCAACGATCCTAGAGACATACAACAGGTTAATGGGTGGAGAGATCCTAGGGAGAGACATACAACAGGTTAATGAATGGAGAGATCCTAGAGAGAGACATAGAACAGGTTAATGAATGGAGAGATCCTAGAGAGATCCTAGAGAGATCCTAGAGAGAGACAACAGGTTAATGAATGGAGAGATCCTAGAGAGATCCTAGAGAGAGACATACAACAGGTTAATTGATGGAGAGATCCTAGAGAGATACATACAACAGGTTAATGGATGGAGAGATCCTAGAGAGATACAACAGGTTAATGTATGGAGAGATCCTAGAGAGATCCTAGAAAGATACAACAGGTTAATGGATGGAGAGATCCTAGAGAGACACATACAACGGGTTAATGGATGGAGAGATCCTAGAGAGAGACATACAACAGGTTAATGGATGGAGAGATCCTAGAGAGATCCTAGAGAGACATACAACAGGTTAATGGATGAGAGATCCTAGAGAGACATACAACAGGTTAATGGATGGAGAGATCCTAGAGAGATACAACAGGTTAATGGATGGAGAGATCCTAGAGAGAGACATACAACAGGTTAATGGATGGAGAGATCCTAGAGAGAGACATACAACAGGTTAATGGATGGAGAGATCCTAGAGAGAGACATACAACAGGTTAATGGATGGAGAGATCCTAGAGAGAGACATACAACAGGTTAATGGATGGAGAGATCCTAGAGAGAGACATACAACAGGTTAATGGATGGAGAGATCCTAGAGAGAGACATACAACAGGTTAATGGATGGAGAGATCCTAGAGAGAGACATACAACAGGTTAATGGATGGAGAGATCCTAGAGAGAGACATACAACAGGTTAATGGATGGAGACATCCTAGAGAGAGACATACAACAGGTTAATGGATGGAGAGATCCTAGAGAGATACAACAGGTTAATGGATGGAGAGATCCTAGAGAGATCCTAGAGAGAGACATACAACAGGTTAATGGATGGAGAGATCCTAGAGAGAGACATACAACAGGTTAATGGATGGAGAGATCCTAGAGACATACAACAGGTTAATGGATGGAGAGATCCTAGAGAGATACAACAGGTTAATGAATGGAGAGATCCTAGAGAGATCCTACAGAGATCCTAGAGAGACACATACAGCGGGTTAATGAATGGAGAGATCCTAGAGAGAGACAACAGGTTAATGGATGGAGAGATCCTAGAGAGAGACAACAGGTTAATGGATGGAGAGATCCTAGAGACATACAACAGGTTAATGGATGGAGAGATCCTAGAGAGAGACAACAGGTTAATGGATGGAGAGATCCTAGAGAGAGACATACAACAGGTTAAAGATGGAGAGATCCTAGAGAGATACAACAGGTTAATGGATGGAGAGATACTAGAGAGAGACAACAGGTTAATGGATGGAGAGATACTAGAGAGATCATAGAGAGATCCTAGAGAGACACAATGGGTTCATGGATGGAGAGATACTAGAGAGACATACAACGGGATTAATGGATGGAAAGATCTTACAGAGACAAAACGGGGTTGTGGAATTTCTTTCCTTCTTAATGCATTTGAGCTAATCAGTTGTGTTGTGACAAATTAGGGGTGGTATACAGAAGATGGCCCTATTTTTGTGAAAGACCAAGTCCATAGTATGGCAAGAACAGCTTAAATAAGCAAAGATAAACTACAGTCCATCATGACTTTAAGACATGAAGGTCAGTCAATCAGGAAAATTAAGAACTTTGAAAGTTTCTTCAAGTGCAGTCGCAAAAGCGATGATGAAACTGGCTCTCATGAGGACCGCCACAGTTAAGGAAGACCCAGAGTTACCTCTGCTACAGAGGATAAGTTCATTAGAGTTAACTGGCTCTCATGAGGACCGCCACAGTAAAGGAAGACCCAGAGTTACCTCTGCTACAGAGGACAAGTTCATTAGAGTTAACTGGCTCTCATGAGGACCACCACAGGAAAGGAAGACCCAGAGTTACCTCTGCTACAGAGGACAAGTTCATTAGAGCTACCAGCCTCAGAAATTGCAGCCCAAATAGATGCTTCACATAGTTCAAGTAACAGACATCTCAACATCAACTGTTCAGAGGAGACTGCGTAAATCAGGCCTTTGTGGTCGAATTGCTGGAAAGAAACCACTACTAAAAGGACACCAATAAGAAGAAGAGACTTGCTTGGGCCAATAAACATGATCAATGGACATTAGACTGGTGGAAATCTGTCCTTTGGTCTGATGAGTCCAAATTTGAGATTTTTGGTTCCAACCGTCATGTCTTTGTGAGACGCAGGATAGTTGAACGGATGATCTCTGCATGTGTGGTTCCCACAGTGAAGCACGGAGGAAGAGGTGTGATGCTGTGGGGGTGCTTTGCTGGTGAAACTTTCTGTGATTTACTTAGAATTCAAGGCACACTTAACCAGCATGGCTACCACCACATTCTGCAGCGATATGCCATCCCATCTGGTTTGAGCTTAGTAGGACTATCATTTGTATTTCAACAGGACAATGACCCAACACACCTCCAGGCTGTGTAAGGGCTATTTGACCAAGAAGGAGAGTGATGAAGTGCTGCATCAGATGACCTGGCATCCACAATCACCCGACCTCAACCAATTGAGATGGTTTGGGATGAGTTGGACCGCAGAGTGAAGAGCAGCCAACAAGTGCTCAGCATATGTGGGAACTCCTTCAAGACTGTTGGAAAAGCATTCCAGGTGAAGCTGGTTGAGAGAATGCCAAGAGTGGGCAAAGCTGTCATCAAGGCAAAGGGTGGCTACTTTGAAGAATCTCAAAGAATCTCAGAGACACGGGGGAACATGGGCATGTTAATCAAGGCATCCTGACACATTTTTCCCCACATAGTGCTTTTCTGATTTCCCCATGCAGTCTGATGAGTGAAAATGTCCCAAAGTGCAGGTGCACACACACACACACACCAAGACAATCATGCACAGAAGGATACCATCTGCAATGTCTTAGACTGTTGCTTTGATACATTGTTTGTCACTGTCTCATGTGTGTGTGTGTGTGTGTGTGTGTGCGTGCGTGCGTGCGTGTTACCGTGAGCGGGGTGATGACGAGGCGAGGGCAGGCCCCCAGGTATTCATATCCATAGATGTAGGTGGACAGAGCCATCCTGGCCACACAGTTATCTAGGTCCAAGTCCCAGTAGTAACGCAGCTGCCTCTGCCACTCGAAGTTACTGCTGGAGTCAACCTACACACACACACACACACACACACACACACACACACACACACACACACACACACACACACACACACACACACACACACACACACACAGCCTTGGTCACTAATCAAGGTTAAGGCCAAATAAACAGGACATAAACTGTTATTTTTGATCAGACAAGTTGGATTTATGTAAAACTATCTGTTTTGAATGAACTACACTTCCCATGATGCAGTGGGTGGTTTGCAGGCCTTACAGTACCTTCCGGGCCACGAGGTCTGTGACAATGTCCCTGGCGTGCACGTCTACGGTGATGAGAGCTGTGATGATGTTACGGTGTAGGGTGGGGAGCTGGCCTCGAACCAGGGCTGCTAGGGCATTCAGCCTCTATAGACAGACAGACAGATAGATAGACAGACAGACAAGTAGGGAGGGAGGCAGGCAGACAGACAAGCAGACAGACAAGCAGACAGACAGATAAGTAGGGAGGGAGGCAGGCAGACAGACAGACAGACAAGCAGACAGACAAGCAGACAGACAGATAAGTAGGGAGGGAGGCAGGCAGACAGACAAGCAGACAGACAGATAAGTAGGGAGGCAGGCAGGCAGACAGACAAGCAGACAGACAAGCAGACAGACAAGCAGACAGACAGATAAGTAGGGAGGGAGGCAGGCAGACAGACAAGCAGACAGACAAGCAGACAGACAGATAAGTAGGGAGGGAGGCAGGCAGACAGACAGGCAGACAGACAAGCAGACAGACAAGCAGACAGACAGATAAGTAGGGAGGGAGGCAGGCAGACAGACAAGCAGACAGACAGATAAGTAGGGAGGCAGGCATGCAGACAGACAAGCAGACAGACAAGCAGACAGACAAGCAGACAGACAGATAAGTAGGGAGGGAGGCAGGCAGACAGACAAGCAGACAGACAAGCAGACAGACAGACAAGTAGGGAGGGAGGCAGACAGACAGACAAGCAGACAGACAGATAAGTAGGGAGGCAGGCAGACAGACAGACAAGCAGACAGACAAGCAGACAGACAAGCAGACAGACAAGCAGACAGACAGATAAGTAGGGAGGGAGGCAGGCAGACAGACAAGCAGACAGACAAGCAGACAGACAGACAAGTAGGGAGGGAGGCAGACAGACAGATAAGTAGAGAGGCAGGCAGACAGACAGACAAGCAGACAGACAAGCAGACAGACAAGCAGACAGACAGATAAGTAGGGAGGGAGGCAGGCAGACAGACAAGCAGACAGACAGACAAGTAGGGAGGGAGGCAGGCAGACAGACAAGCAGACAGACAGATAAGTAGGGAGGGAGGCAGGCAGACAGACAGGCAGACAGACAAGCAGACCGACAGACACGAGGAGAATCATCAAATGATAAAAAACAAAAGTATTTCTATGAAGATAAACATCTCTGTTCCAAGGTGTTGTCACCACTGTAGGCTGTTGAAAACAGTCATTGTGGACGGTCGTACATCAATGTTGACATATTCAAAGTCCTGCAGGGCCATGAAGTGGTCATGGTCTCCCTCCAGACAGCCGTCCAGGTCTCTGCACCACATCAACTGACTGATGGTTAACACCACCTGGTGGACACAGAGGAACACACAGACACCTGATGGTTAACACCACCTGGTGGACACAGAGGAACACTGCAGATGGACATTAACCTCTTACAGACACCTGATGGTTAACACCACCTGGTGAACACTGCAGCTGGACATTAAAACCTCTTACAGACAGACACCTGATGGTTAACATCACCTGGTGGACACAGAGGAACACTGCAGATGGACATTAACTCATACAGACACCTGATGGTTAACACCACCTGGTGGACACAGAGGGACACACAGACACCTGATAGTTAACACCACCTGGTGGACACAGAGGAACACACAGACACCTGATAGTTAACACCACCTGGTGGACACTGCAGCTGGACATTAAAACCTCTTACAGACAGACACCTGATGGTTAACACCACCTGGTGGACACAGAGGAACACTGCAGATGGACATTAACCTCTTACAGACACCTGATAGTTACCACCACCTGGTGGACACAGAGGAACACTGCAGATGGACATTGACCTCTTACAGACACCTGATAGTTAACACCACCTGGTGGACACAGAGGAACACACAGACACCTGATAGTTAACACCACCTGGTGAACACTGCAGCTGGACATTAAAACCTCTTACAGACAGACACCTGATGGTTAACATCACCTGGTGGACACAGAGGAACACTGCAGATGGACATTAACTCATACAGACACCTGATGGTTAACACCACCTGGTGGACACAGAGGGACACACAGACACCTGATAGTTAACACCACCTGGTGGACACAGAGGAACACACAGACACCTGATAGTTAACACCACCTGGTGGACACAGAGGGACACACAGACACCTGATAGTTAACACCACCTGGTGGACACAGAGGAACACTGCAGATGGACATTAATGTCCATCTGCAGTGTTTCTCTGTGTCCACCAGGTGGTGTTAACTATCAGGTGTCTGTAAGAGGTTAATGTCCATCTGCAGTGTTTCTCTGTGTCCACCAGGTGGTGTTAACCATCAGGTGTCTGTAAGAGGTCAATGTCCATCTGCAGTGTTCCTCTGTGTCCACCAGGTGGTGTTAACTATCAGGTGTCTGTAAGAGGTTAATGTCCATCTGCAGTGTTCCTCTGTGTCCACCAGGTGGTGTTAACTATCAGGTGTCTGTAAGAGGTCAATGTCCATCTGCAGTGTTCCTCTGTGTCCACCAGGTGGTGTTAACTATCAGGTGTCTGTAAGAGGTTACCTCTTACAGACACCTGATGGTTAACACCACCTGGTGGACACAGAGGAACACTGCAGATGGACACTGACCTCTTACATCCACCTGATGGTTCACACCACCTGGTGGCCACAGAGGAACACTGCAGATGGACATTAACCTCTTACAGACACCTGATAGTTAACACCACCTGGTGGACACAGAGGGACACTGCAGATGGACATTAACCTCTTACAGACACCAGGTTTACAACACATGATAAACATACAATAGGAATTCATTCATTTCTTCAGAGGCTACTCTCGTTGTTTGCTCTGGAAGTCAGCGATGGAGGTTAGTGTGTGTGTGTGTGTGTGTGTGTGTACCTGTGAGGGGTGTCCAGCCACCACCCACTCCTCTCGTTCTTTACTCTGGTAGTCAGCGATGGAGGCCTTGCTGAGGCGGCGGAGGGAAGAGAACATGGCCTCCTCTACTTTACCCAGCCAGTCCTCTACGTTACCACGCGCCTTCAGACCTTTAGCCAGGCCCACCTACACACACACAGAATGAACACACACAAATACACACACACAGAATGAACACACACAAATGCACACACACAGAATGAACACACACAAATACACACACACAGAATGAACACACACAAATACACACACACAGAATGAACACACACAAATACACACACACAGAATGAACAAACACAAATACACACACACAGAATGAACACACACAAATACACATACACCAAATATTGTAATGGAAGTCAAGGATAACATGTTCATTAAAAACTTTGTTACGTCCATCTTGACGTCTGAAGATCCATCTGCAGTGACAGTGAAAAAATCAACGGAGAGAAAGACAGGGAGGTCTCCTCTCCTTCAGGTGAGACCATGACCAGTTTATTACCTACCTTCTCTCTCTCAGGTGAGACCATGACCAGTATATTACCTACCTTCTCTCCTTCAGGTGAGACCATGACCAGTATATTACCTACCTTATCTCTCTCAGGTGAGACCATGACCAGTTTATTACCTACCTTCTCTCTCCTTCAGGTGAGACCATGACCAGTATATTACCTACCTTCTCTCTCTCAGGTGAGACCATGACCAGTATATTACCTACCTTCTCTCCTTCAGGTGAGACCATGACCAGTATATTACCTACCTTATCTCTCTCTCAGGTGAGACCATGACCAGTATATTACCTACCTTCTCTCTCCTTCAGGTGAGACCATGACCAGTATATTACCTACCTTCTCTCTCTCTCAGGTGAGACCATGACCAGTATATTACCTTCTCTCCTTCAGGTGAGACCATGACCAGTATATTACCTACCTTCTCTCTCTCAGGTGAGACCATGACCAGTATATTACCTACCTTCTCTCCTTCAGGTGAGACCATGACCAGTATATTACCTACCTTATCTCTCTCTCAGGTGAGACCATGACCAGTATATTACCTACCTTCTCTCTCCTTCAGGTGAGACCATGACCAGTATATTACCTACCTTCTCTCTCTCAGGTGAGACCATGACCAGTATATTACCTACCTTCTCTCCTTCAGGTGAGACCATGACCAGTATATTACCTACCTTATCTCTCTCTCAGGTGAGACCATGACCAGTATATTACCTACCTTCTCTCTCCTTCAGGTGAGACCATGACCAGTATATTACCTTCTCTCCTTCAGGTGAGACCATAACCAGTATATTACCTACCTTCTCTCTCTCTCAGGTGAGACCATGACCAGTATATTACCTACCTTTTCTCTCTCAGGTGAGACCATGACCAGTATATTACCTACCTTCTCTCCTTCAGGTGAGACCATGACCAGTATATTACCTACCTTCTCTCCTTCAGGTGAGACCATAACCAGTATATTACCTACCTTCTCTCTCTCTCTCAGGTGAGACCATGACCAGTATATTACCTACCTTCTCTCCTTCAGGTGAGACCTTGACCAGTATATTACCTTCTCTCCTTCAGGTGAGACCATGACCAGTATATTACCTTCTCTCCTTCAGGTGAGACCATAACCAGTATATTACCTACCTTCTCTCTCTCTCAGGTGAGACCATGACCAGTATATTACCTACCTTCTCTCTCTCTCAGGTGAGACCATGACCAGTATATTACCTACCTTCTCTCCTTCAGGTGAGACCATGACCAGTATATTACCTACCTTCTCTCCTTCAGGTGAGACCATGACCAGTATATTACCTACCTTCTCTCCTTCAGGTGAGACCATGACCAGTATATTACCTTCTCTCCTTCAGGTGAGACCATAACCAGTATATTACCTACCTTCTCTCTCTCTCAGGTGAGACCATGACCAGTATATTACCTACCTTCTCTCTCTCTCAGGTGAGACCATGACCAGTATATTACCTTCTCTCCTTCAGGTGAGACCATGACCAGTATATTACCCTGTCTCTCTCTCTCAGGTGAGACCATGACCAGTATATTACCTTCTCTCCTTCAGGTGAGACCATGACCAGTATATTACCTACCTTCTCTCCTTCAGGTGAGACCATGACCAGTATATTACCTACCTTCTCTCTCCTTCAGGTGAGACCATGACCAGTATATTACCTACCTTCTCTCCTTCAGGTGAGACCATGACCAGTTTATTACCTACCTTCTCTCTCTCTCTCAGGTGAGACCATGACCAGTATATTACCTTCTCTCCTTCAGGTGAGACTATGACCAGTATATTACCTACCTTCTCTCTCCTTCAGGTGAGACCATGACCAGTATATTACCTACCTTCTCTCTCTCAGGTGAGACCATGACCAGTATATTACCTACCTTCTCTCCTTCAGGTGAGACCATGACCAGTATATTACCTACCTTCTCTCTCCTTCAGGTGAGAGCATGACCAGTATATTACCTACCTTCTCTCCTTCAGGTGAGACCATAACCAGTATATTACCTACCTTCTCTCCTTCAGGTGATACCATGGCCAGAATGTCGTTGCTGTAGACCTTCTCCTGTTCTCCGTCTGCAGGCTGGGTTGTCATGGCGCCGGGGGGCGGAGGGGGCAGCAGGGCGAACTCCAGGCGGGCAATAGCATCAAAACACTTCCTGAGGTGGGGCTGAACGGCCTGGGGGTTCCTGGTCTGAGCCAAGATCTCCAGGAGCTCATCGTTGGACAGGAAGTAGAACCTGGGAACGGTACCGAGAGACGGACACGTTGATTCATGAAGTGTCTTCCAACATTTCACCACAGGGAACATCACAACACAGTGAGACATGACATCAGCAGATTAACCAAGTGGTTAAGATGTTGACCACCAATCCTGGTCCTAGAGAGATACATGCAGACAGCAGAGTACCTGGGGAAGATGACTCTCTTGGACTCCAGGTAGGCCTCCAGACACTTCTGGATCTGGTCTAGCAGGGCGTTGTTGTTCTGGAAGATCTCCAGCAGACCTGTAGAAAGACAAAGAGAACAGGGGAGGGGGGGGGGGGGGGGGGGGGGGGGGTGATACCCCTCTCTCTCTCTGAGTGTGTGAGTGTGTGTGTGAGAGAGAGAGTTAGTTACCTGGCTGTGTAGCAGCCCTCAGAGCATTGGGAAGCCTGTTGACCTTCCTCATAATCTCCTTCCAGGACTTGTCCACCTGGAGGAACATCTTGGCTTCAGCAGGAAGCTGTCTCTGGATGTCTGGAGCACTAAAGATACTCTCCAGATACAGCCAGTTACGCTGACACGTCAGCCACTCTTCCTACAGGAGGGGGAGGGAGGGAGGGAGGGAGGGAGGGAGGGAGGGAGGGAGGGAGAGAGAGAGAGAGAGAGAGTGAGAGAGAGAGAGAGAGAGAGAGGGAGAGAGAGAGAGAGAGACAGAGAGAGAGAGGGAGAGAGAGAGAGAGAGAGAGAGAGAGAGAGAGAGAGAGAGAGGGAGAGAGAGAGAGAGAGAGAGAGGGAGAGAGAGAGAGAGAGAGAGAGGGGTTATATTCTGGAACACTGAAGATACTCTGCAGAGCTCTGCAGAGCCAGAGAGAGAAAAAAAGACAAGAAAGAACAAAATGAAGAGAGAGAGGGAGAGAAGCAAATCAGTGAGAGAAAGAGGGTTAGAAGGGTAGAGGGGGGAGAATTACCTAGCATTTGATACATGACCATTTTCATTTGATACATGACCATTTGCATTTGATACATGACCATTTGACGTATAAAACAGCATCATCACACAGTCCCATCCATTTGATCTGGTCTCTAGTCTCTCACCTTGAGTTTAGCCAAAACAGTAAATGAATGTGATTGGTCTCGGTCTCACCAGTGTCTGGCTGAAGAGGTTTAGCTGCCTCTGCCACTCGTCTACTCTGGTCTTGATGGGGCCGACGTAGCGAGAGGACGCCACCGTGGCCATGTTGATGGTACTGTCATCCAGCAGCACCTGAATGTCATCAGTTCCTCCCAGGATGAACAGGTCTTTAGACTCCCGGTGGGAGAGAACCGGAAACTCCGTGGTCTTCCAGGAATCCTCAACCTACACAGTGGGGTTGAGTTTAGACAATAGGAATTACAGGAAGTAGAACTACAACATGTTCTTCCTGGGTCTGTCCTACCTTTTTAAGGATGGTCTCCAGCGATGCCTCTCCTGAAGCCTGTCCTGACACCTGGAAGAGGAGAACCAGACTGGGTCAAACAGTTTACTGTACTGCTTCTGTTTGGCCTGGTTCACCTGCTACAACGGAATGGATACAACTACATCAGCAAGACTGTGGTTGGTCCCTCCTGTATGTCCATGTCATAGCAGATGTTACCTCCTGTATGTCCATGTCATAGCAGATGTTACCTCCTGTATGTCCATGTCATAGCAGAGGGAGGGTGTTACCTCCTGTATGTCCATGTCATATCAGATGTTACCTCCTGTATGTCCATGTCATAGCAGATGTTACCTCCTGTATGTCCATGTCATAGCAGATGTTACCTCCTGTATGTCCATGTCATAGCAGAGGGAGGGTGGTACCTCCTGTATGTCCATGTCATAGCAGAGGGAGGGTGGTACCTCCTGTATGTCCATGTCATAGCAGATGTTACCTCCTGTATGTCCATGTCATAGCAGATGTTACCTCCTGTATGTCCATGTCATAACAGATGTTACCTCCTGTATGTCCATGTCATAGCAGGTGTTACCTCCTGTATGTCCATGTCATAGCAGACGTTACCTCCTGTATGTCCATGTCATAGCAGATGTTACCTCCTGTATGTCCATGTCATAGCAGATGTTACCTCCTGTATGTCCATGTCATAGCAGATGTTACCTCCTGTATGTCCATGTCATAGCAGATGTTACCTCCTGTATGTCCATGTCATAGCAGATGTTACCTCCTGTATGTCCATGTCATAGCAGATGTTACCTCCTGTATGTCCATGTCATAGCAGATGTTACCTCCTGTATGTCCATGTCATAGCAGATGTTACCTCCTGTATGTCCATGTCATAGCAGATGTTACCTCCTGTATGTCCATGTCATAGCAGATGTTACCTCCTGTATGTCCATGTCATAGCAGGTGTTACCTCCTGTATGTCCATGTCATAGCAGATGTTACCTCCTGTATGTCCATGTCATAGCAGATGTTACCTCCTGTATGTCCATGTCATAGCAGATGTTACCTCCTGTATGTCCATGTCATAGCAGATGTTACCTCCTGTATGTCCATGTCATAGCAGGTGTTACCTCCTGTATGTCCATGTCATAGCAGATGTTACCTCCTGTATGTCCATGTCATAGCAGATGTTACCTCCTGTATGTCCATGTCATAGCAGAGGGAGGGTGGTACCTCCTGTATGTCCATGTCATAGCAGATGTTACCTCCTGTATGTCCATGTCATAGCAGATGTTACCTCCTGTATGTCCATGTCATAGCAGGTGTTACCTCCTGTATGTCCATGTCATAGCAGGTGTTACCTCCTGTATGTCCATGTCATAGCAGATGTTACCTCCTGTATGTCCATGTCATAGCAGGTGTTACCTCCTGTATGTCCATGTCATAGCAGATGTTACCTCCTGTATGTCCATGTCATAGCAGATGTTACCTCCTGTATGTCCATGTCATTGCAGATGTTACCTCCTGTATGTCCATGTCATAGCAGAGGGAGGGTGGTACCTCCTGTATGTCCATGTCATAGCAGATGTTACCTCCTGTATGTCCATGTCATAGCAGATGTTACCTCCTGTATGTCCATGTCATAGCAGATGTTACCTCCTGTATGTCCATGTCATAGCAGATGTTACCTTCTGTATGTCCATGTCATAGCAGATGTTATCTCCTGTATGTCCATGTCATAGCAGATGTTACCTCCTGTATGTCCATGTCATAGCAGATGTTACCTCCTGTATGTCCATGTCATAGCAGATGTTACCTCCTGTATGTCCATGTCATAGCAGATGTTACCTCCTGTATGTCCATGTCATAGCAGATGTTACCTCCTGTATGTCCATGTCATAGCAGATGTTACCTCCTGTATGTCCATGTCATAGCAGGTGTTACCTCATGTATGTCCATGTCATAGCAGATGTTACCTCCTGTATGTCCATGTCATAGCAGATGTTACCTCCTGTATATCCATGTCATAGCAGATGTTACCTCCTGTATGTCCATGTCATAGCAGATGTTACCTCCTGTATATCCATGTCATAGCAGAGGGAGGGTGGTACCTCCTGTATGTCCATGTCATAGCAGATGTTACCTCCTGTATGTCCATGTCATAGCAGAGGGAGGGTGGTACCTCCTGTATGTCCATGTCATAGCAGATGTTACCTCCTGTATGTCCATGTCATAGCAGATGTTACCTCCTGTATGTCCATGTCATAGCAGATGTTACCTCCTGTATGTCCATGTCATAGCAGGTGTTACCTCCTGTATGTCCATGTCATAGCAGATGTTACCTCCTGTATGTCCATGTCATAGCAGGTGTTACCTCCTGTATGTCCATGTCATAGCAGGTGTTACCTCCTGTATGTCCATGTCATAACAGGTGTTACCTCCTGTATGTCCATGTCATAGCAGATGTTACCTCCTGTATGTCCATGTCATAGCAGATGTTACCTCCTGTATGCCCATGTCATAGCAGATGTTACCTCCTGTATGTCCATGTCATAGCAGGTGTTACCTCCTGTATGTCCATGTCATAGCAGATGTTACCTCCTGTATGTCCATGTCATAGCAGATGTTACCTCCTGTATGTCCATGTCATAGCAGGTGTTACCTCCTGTATGTCCATGTCATAGCAGATGTTACCTCCTGTATGTCCATGTCATAGCAGATGTTACCTCCTGTATGTCCATGTCATAGCAGATGTTACCTTCTGTATGTCCATGTCATAGCAGATGTTACCTCCTGTATGTCCATGTCATAGCAGATGTTACCTCCTGTATGTCCATGTCATAGCAGATGTTACCTCCTGTATGTCCATGTCATAGCAGATGTTACCTCCTGTATGTCCATGTCATAGCAGAGGGAGGGTGGTACCTCCTGTATGTCCATGTCATAGCAGATGTTACCTCCTGTATGTCCATGTCATAGCAGATGTTACCTCCTGTATGTCCATGTCATAGCAGGTGTTACCTCCTGTATGTCCATGTCATAACAGGTGTTACCTCCTGTATGTCCATGTCATAGCAGATGTTACCTCCTGTATGTCCATGTCATAGCAGATGTTACCTCCTGTATGTCCATGTCATAGCAGAGGGAGGGTGTTACCTCCTGTATGTCCATGTCTTAGCAGAGGGAGGGTGTTACCTCCTGTATCGCTTCGCTGTAGCTGAAGATGTTGAGTCCCTCTAGAGAGGCCAGAGTTTGAGGTTCCTCCAGGAGACTGGCCTCTATGACGGCCTCCAGAATCTCCCAGTGTCTGCCCTTCAGACACGGGTTACGCAGGTCTGTGATCACTGGGAGCTGGAGGGAGAAAAGACACACACGTTACACACACCCACAGCCAGGTAACACACACACACACCCACAGCCAGGTAACACACACACACTCACACCCACAGCCAGGTAACACACACACACCCACAGCCAGGTAACACACACACACACACAGCCAGGTAACCTACACACACCCACAGCCAGGTAACACACACACACACACAGCCAGGTAACCTACACACACCCACAGCCAGGTAACACACACACACACACACACACACACACACACACCCACAGCCAGCTAACACACACACACCCACAGCCAGGTAACACACACACACAGCCAGGTAACACACACACACACCCACACCCACAGCCAGGTAACACACACACACACACACCCACAGCCAGGTAACACACACACACACACAGCCAGGTAACACACACCCACAGCCAGGTAACACACACCCACAGCCAGGTAACACACACACACACCCACAGCCAGGTAACACACACACACACACACACAGCCAGGTAACACACACGTTACACACACCCACAGCCAGGTAACACACACGTTACACACACCCACAGCCAGGTAACACACACACACTGAGTGTACAAAACATTAGCAACACCTTCCTAATATTAAGTTGCCACCCCTTCTGACCTCAGAACAGCCTCAATTCATCAGGACATGGACTCTACCAGGTGTGGAAAGCGTTCCACAGGGAAGCTGGCCTAAGTTGACTCCAATGCTTCCCACAGTTGTGTCAAGTTGGCTGGATGTCCTTTGGGTGGTGGATCATTCTTGTTACACACAGGAAACTGTTGAGCATGAAAAACCTAGCAGCATTGCAGTTCTTGATACACTCAAACTGGTGCACCTGGCTCCTACTACCATACCCCGTTCACACACTTAAATCTGTTGTCTTGTCCATTCACCCTCTGAATGGCATACACAATCCATGTCTCAATTGTCTCAAGGCTTAAACATCCTTCTTTAACCCGACTCCTCCCCTTCATCTACACTGATTGAAGTGGATTTAACAAGTGACATCAATAAGAGATCATAGCTTTCACCTCAATTCACCTGGTCAGTCAATGTAATGGAGAGAGCAGGTGTTCCTAATGTTTGTACACTCATGCATATACAGTACATTACAGACCGTAACAAAAAACAACCTTCTGTCACACATCATATCAACATCACCTGGAGAGAATCATCCAACACAACACACATCATATCGACATCAACTGGAGAGAATCATCCTACACAACACACATCACATCGACATCAACTGGAGAGAATCATCCTACACAACACACATGATATCGACATCAACTGGAGAGAATCATCCTACACAACACACATCATATCGACATCAACTGGAGAGAATCATCCTACACAACACACATCATATCGACATCACCTGGAGAGAATCATCCTACACAACACACATCATATCGACATCAACTGGAGAGAATCATCCTACACAACACACATCATATCGACATCAACTGGAGAGAATCATCCTACACAACACACATCATATCGACATCAACTGGAGAGAATCATCCTACACAACACACATCACATCGACATCAACTGGAGAGAATCATCCTACACAACACACATCATACCTTCTCTCTCATGCCCTCAACGTGCTCTTTGAGTCGTGGAACCACACTGTTAGGTGGCAGGCCTTTCTCTAGCTGGTTCACACACTTGGCATATTTATTGACCTGGGCACTCAGAGTCTCTGGGTCCAACTCCTCAAACTTACACTGGGAGGGAGAGAGAGAAGGACAGGTGGGGTATACTACTGTTATTACATACACTGAGAAGACAGGTGGAGTATACTACTGTTATTACATACACTGAGAAGACAGGTGGAGTATACTACTGTTATTACATACACTGAGAAGACAGGTGGAGTATACTACTGTTATTACATACACTGAGAAGACAGGTGGAGTATACTACTGTTATTACATACACTGAGAAGACAGGTGGAGTATACTACTGTTATTACATACACTGAGAAGACAGGTGGAGTATACTACTGTTATTACATACACTGAGAAGACAGGTGGAGTATACTACTGTTATTACATACACTGAGAAGACAGGTGGAGTATACTACTGTTATTACATACACTGAGAAGACAGGTGGAGTATACTACTGTTATTACATACACTGAGAAAACAGGTGGAGTATATTACTGTTATTACATACACTGAGAAGACAGGTGGAGTATACTACTGTTATTACATACACTGAGAAGACAGGTGGAGTATACTACTGTTATTACATACACTGAGAAGACAGGTGGAGTATACTACTGTTATTACATACACTGAGACGACAGGTGGAGTATACTACTGTTATTACATACACTGAGAAGACAGGTGGAGTATACTACTGTTATTACATACACTGAGAAGACAGGTGGAGTATATTACTGTTATTACATACACTGGGAAGACAGGTGGAGTATATTACTGTTATTACATACACTGAGAAGACAGGTGGAGTATACTACTGTTATTACATACACTGAGAAGACAGGTGGAGTATACTACTGTTATTACATACACTGAGAAGACAGGTGGAGTATACTACTGTTATTACATACACTGAGAAGACAGGTGGAGTATACTACTGTTATTACATACACTGAGAAGACAGGTGGAGTATACTACTGTTATTACATACACTGAGAAGACAGGTGGAGTATACTACTGTTATTACATACACTGAGAAGACAGGTGGAGTATACTACTGTTATTACATACACTGAGAAGACAGGTGGAGTATACTACTGTTATTACATACACTGAGAAGACAGGTGGAGTATATTACTGTTATTACATACACTGAGAAGACAGGTGGAGTATACTACTGTTATTACATACACTGAGAAGACAGGTGGAGTATACTACTGTTATTACATACACTGAGAAGACAGGTGGAGTATACTACTGTTATTACATACACTGAGAAGACAGGTGGAGTATACTACTGTTATTACATACACTGAGAAGACAGGTGGAGTATACTACTGTTATTACATACACTGAGAAGACAGGTGGAGTATACTACTGTTATTACATACACTGAGAAGACAGGTGGAGTATACTACTGTTATTACATACACTGAGAAGACAGGTGGAGTATACTACTGTTATTACATACACTGAGAAGACAGGTGGAGTATACTACTGTTATTACATACACTGAGAAGACAGGTGGAGTATATTACTGTTATTACATACACTGAGAAGACAGGTGGAGTATACTACTGTTATTACATACACTGAGAAGACAGGTGGAGTATACTACTGTTATTACATACACTGAGAAGACAGTTGGAGTATACTACTGTTATTACATACACTGAGAAGACAGGTGGTGTATACTACTGTTATTACATACACTGAGAAGACAGGTGGAGTATACTACTGTTATTACATACACTGAGAAGACAGGTGGAGTATACTACTGTTATTACATACACTGAGAAGACAGGTGGAGTACACTACTGTTACTACATACACTGAGAAGACAGGTGGAGTATACTACTGTTATTACATACACTGAGAAGACAGGTGGTGTATACTACTGTTATTACATACACTGAGAAGACAGGTGGAGTATACTACTGTTATTACATACACTGAGAAGACAGGTGGAGTATACTACTGTTATTACATACACTGAGAAGACAGGTGGAGTATACTACTGTTATTGCATACACTGAGAAGACAGGTGGTGTATACTACTGTTATTACATACACTGAGAAGACAGGTGGAGTATACTACTGTTATTACATACACTGAGAAGACAGGTGGAGTATACTACTGTTATTACATACACTGAGAAGACAGGTGGTGTATACTACTGTTATTACATACACTGAGAAGACAGGTGGAGTATACTACTGTTATTACATACACTGAGAAGGAAGACACACAGGCAGAATATGTTGCTGTAGCCTCATTTTCGGACACAATCGCATCAACTTTTGCAGCGTGGTCAGAATGCAAAAGGTGAGACTTTGAGACAGCGAAGAATAGAGGAACAATCCCCTTTGTCAGAAGTGTATGGTAGGGAACACAGTGTCGTGTGTGTGATATCTAACCCCCTGCATGGTTCCATAATGTACCTCCATCCAGCCGGCCTGCAGGGCGTCCCACTCCTCCAGAGAGTCCCACAGCAGCTGTTTCAGTTTCACCTCCGCACTCAGCTCCTCTAACGCCTCGTACTTAGTCACCTCCACCTACAGAGGTCAGGAATTAGAGGTTAGAGAGGGGTCACTCATCTCCACTAACGCCTCATACTTAGTCACCTCCACCTACAGAGGTCAGGGGTTAGAGCTCAGAGAGGGGTCACTCATCTCCACTAACGCCTCATACTTAGTCACCTCCACCTACAGAGGCAAGGGGTTAGAGGTCAGAGAGGGGTCACTCATCTCCACTAACGCCTCATACTTAGTCTTCTCCACCTACAGAGGTCAGGGGTTAGAGGTCAGAGAGGGGTCACTGAGCTCTTCTAACGCCTCATACCTAGTCACCTCCACCTACAGAGGTCAGGGGTTAGAGCTCAGAGAGGGGTCACTCATCTCCACTAACGCCTCATACTTAGTCATCTCCACCTACAGAGGTCAGGGGTTAGAGGTCAGAGAGGGGTCACTCATCTCCACTAACGCCTCATACTTAGTCACCTCCACCTACAGAGGCAATGGGTTAGAGGTCAGAGAGGGACAACTCATCTCCACTAACGCCTCATACTTAGTCACCTCCACCTACAGAGGCAAGGGGTTAGAGGTCAGAGAGGAACAACTCATCTCCACTAACGCCTCGTACTTAGTCACCTCAACCTACAGAGGCAAGGGGTTAGAAGTCAGAGAGGGGTGACTCTACTTGAGGGTAGTGGACAAGACGGGTGCCAAGGCCAGGGAGAAAGGGGTCAATGAGGGATAGAGAATATAGGCATCCTTTGAAAGAGACACCTAATCTGAATTGCCTCAATCAATGCACATCCAGGTGTGAAAAAGTGCCAAAGGGAAGATAAGATACTTAAACGCACAACAGTAAGTTACTCTACATTTAACTATACTGTTTCTCTCAAGGAACAATGGTGTTTTACTGTCCTCTAGTGGTCAGAAGACGTACTGTATCCTATTACTCTGCATCTATGTATTGAATCGTATAGTATTGTATTGTATAGTAAGTATTGTATTGTAGAATATTGTATATAGTATGGTATAGGATAGTATGGTGCTGTAAAGTATGGTATAGGATAGTATGGTATTGTATAGTATTGTATTGTAGAACATTGTATTGTATAGTATGGTATAGTATGGTATAGTATGGTATAGTATGGTATTCTAGAATATTGTATTGTATAGTATAGTATTGTATAGTATGGTACTGTATAGTATGCCGTTGTATAGTATTGTATAGTATGGTATAGGATAGTATGGTGTTGTATAGTATGGTAGTGTAGAACATGGTATTGTATAGTATGATATAGTATAGTATGGTATAGTATTGTATTGTATTGTATAGTATGGTATAGTATGGTGTCGTATAGTATGGTATTGTAGAATATTGTATTGTATAGTATAGTATGGCATTGTATAGTATTGTATATTATGGTATTGTATAGTATGGTATAGTACGGTATAGTATGGTATTGCATAGTATTGTATAGTATTGTAGAATATCGCATTGTATAGTATAGTATCGTATAGTATGGTATGGCATAGTATGGTATTGTATAGCCTGGTATTGTATTGTATTATATTGTATTGTATAGTTTGGTATAGTATGGTATTGTATTGTAAAGTAATGTATTGTAGAATATTGTATTGTTCAGTATGGTATAGTATGGTATTGTATTGTAGAATCGTGTATTGTATAGTATGGTATAGTATGGTATTGTATTGTAGAATAGTGTATTGTATAGTATGGTACGGTACGATATCATATAGATGGTATTGTAGAATATTGTATTGCATAGTACGGTATGGCATAGTATGGCATTGTATAGCCTGGTATTGTATTGTATTATATTGTATTGTATAGTTTGGTATAGTATGGTATTGTAGAATATTGTATTGCATAGTATGGCATTGTATAGTATGGTATAGCACACTATGCTATAGTATTGTATAGTATTGTAGAATATAGTATTGTATAGTATTGTAGAATATTGTATTGTATAACATGGTATCGTATAGTATGGTATTGTATAGTATTGTAGAATATTGTACACTACTGTATAGTATGGTATTGTATAGTATGCTATTGTATAGTATTGTATAGTATGATATAGTATGATATTGTATATTATTGTATTGTATAGTATAGTATGGTATAGTATAGTGTTGTATAGTATGGTATTGTATTGTATAGTATGGTATTGTATAATATTGTATAGTATCGTATAGTATGATATAGTATGGTATTGCATATTATTGCATTGTAGAATATTGTATAGTATAGTATGGTAAAGTATGGTATAGTATTGTATAGTGTTGTAGAATATTGTACACTACCGTATAGCATGGTATTGTATAGTATGGTATTGTATAGTATGGTATTGTATAGTATGGTATTGTATAGTATGGTAATGTATAGTATGGTATAGTATGGTGCTGTATAGTATGGTATTGTATTGTATGGTATTGCATTGTATATTATGGTATAGTATGGTACAGTATAGTATGGTATAGTATTGTATTGTATTGTATAGTATGGTATAGTATGGTGTCGTATAGTATGGTATTGTAGAATATTGTATTGTATAGTATAGTATGGCATTGTATAGTATTGTATATTATGGTATTGTATAGTATGGTATAGTACGGTATAGTATGGTATTGCATAGTATTGTATAGTATTGTAGAATATCGCATTGTATAGTATAGTATCGTATAGTATGGTATGGCATAGTATGGTATTGTATAGCCTGGTATTGTATTGTATTATATTGTATTGTATAGTTTGGTATAGTATGGTATTGTATTGTAAAGTAATGTATTGTAGAATATTGTATTGTTCAGTATGGTATAGTATGGTATTGTATTGTAGAATCGTGTATTGTATAGTATGGTATAGTATGGTATTGTATTGTAGAATAGTGTATTGTATAGTATGGTACGGTACGATATCATATAGATGGTATTGTAGAATATTGTATTGCATAGTACGGTATGGCATAGTATGGCATTGTATAGCCTGGTATTGTATTGTATTATATTGTATTGTATAGTTTGGTATAGTATGGTATTGTAGAATATTGTATTGCATAGTATGGCATTGTATAGTATGGTATAGCACACTATGCTATAGTATTGTATAGTATTGTAGAATACAGTATTGTATAGTATTGTAGAATATTGTATTGTATAACATGGTATCGTATAGTATGGTATTGTATAGTATTGTAGAATATTGTACACTACTGTATAGTATGGTATTGTATAGTATGCTATTGTATAGTATTGTATAGTATGATATAGTATGATATTGTATATTATTGTATTGTATAGTATAGTATGGTATAGTATAGTGTTGTATAGTATGGTATTGTATTGTATAGTATGGTATTGTATAATATTGTATAGTATCGTATAGTATGATATAGTATGGTATTGCATATTATTGCATTGTAGAATATTGTATAGTATAGTATGGTAAAGTATGGTATAGTATTGTATAGTGTTGTAGAATATTGTACACTACCGTATAGCATGGTATTGTATAGTATGGTATTGTATAGTATGGTATTGTATAGTATGGTATTGTATTGTATGGTATTGCATTGTATATTATGGTATAGTATGGTACAGTATAGTATGGTATAGTATAGTATGGTATTGTATTGTATTGTATAGTATGGTATTGTATAGTATAGTATTGTATAGTACCGTATAGTATGATATAGTATGGTATTGTATTGTATGGTATTGCATTGTATATTATGGTATAGTATGGTATTGTATTGTATTGTATAGTATGGTATTGTATAGTATTGTATAGTATCGTATAGTATGATAGTATGGTATTGTATATTATTGTATTGTAGAATATTGTATAGTATGGTATAGTATGGTATTGTATAGTATGGTATTGTATAGTATGGTAGTGTAGAATATTGTATTGTGTAGTATGGTATAGTATAGTGTGGTATAGTATGGTATTATATTGTATAGTATGGTATTGTATAGTATTGTATAGTATCGTATAGTATGATATAGTATGGTATTGTATATTATTGTATTGTAGAATATGGTATAGTATGGTATAGTATGGTACTGTATTGTATAGTATGGTATTGTAGTGTATAACATAGTATTGCATAGTATAGTATAGTATGGTGCTGTATAGTATGTTATTGTATTGTATGGTATTGCATTGTATAGTATGGTATAGTATTGTATAGTATGGTATAGTGTGATATTGTATAGTATGGTATAGTATGGTACTGTATAGTATTGTATTGTATAGTATGGTACCGTATAGTATGGTATTGTATAGTATGCTATTGTATAGTATGGTAGTGTAGAATATTGTATTGTATAGTATGGTATAGTATTGTACGGCATTGCATTGTATAGTATGGTATAGTATGGTACTGTATTGTATAGTATGGTATTGTAGTGTATAGCATAGTATTGTATAGTATAGTATGGTACTGTATAGTATGGTATTGTATTGTATGGTATTGTATAGTATGGTATGGTATTGTATTGTATGGTATGGTATTGTACTGTATAGTATGGTACTGTAGAATATTGTATTGTATAGTATGGTATTGTATAGTATGGTATTGTATAGTATGGTATTGTATTGTATAGTATAGCATGGTATAGTATGGTACTGTATGGTATGGTATAGTATGGTATTGTATAGTATAGTATGGTACTGTAGAATATTGTATTGTATAGTATGGTATTGTATGGTATGGTATGGTATAGTATGGTACTGTAGAATATTGTATTGTATTGTACAGTATGGTATAGCATGGTACTGTAGAATATTGTATTGTGTTGTATAGTATAGTATGGTATAGTATGGTATTGTATAGTATTGTATAGTACGATATTGTATAGTATGGTATAGTATGGAACTGTAGAATATTGTATTGTATAGTATGGTATTGTATAGTATTGTATAGTATGGTATTGTATAGTATGGTATAGTATGGTACTGTAGAATATTGTATTGTATAGTATGGTATTGTATAGTATTGTATAGTACGATATTGTATAGTATGGTATAGTATGGAACTGTAGAATATTGTATTGTACAGTATGGTATTGTATAGTATGGTATAGTATAGTATGGTATAGTATGGTACTGTAGAATATTGTATTGTATAGTATGGTATTGTATAGTATGGTACTGTAGAATATTGTATTGTATAGTATGGTATTGTATAGTATGGTACTGTAGAATATTGTATTGTATAGTATGGTATTGTATAGTATGGTACTGTAGAATATTGTATTGTATAGTATGGTATTGTATAGTATGGAACTGTAGAATATTGTATTGTACAGTATGGTATTGTATAGTATGGTATAGTATAGTATGGTATAGTATGGTACTGTAGAATATTGTATTGTATAGTATGGTATTGTATAGTATGGTACTGTAGAATATTGTATTGTATAGTATGGTATTGTATAGTATGGTACTGTAGAATATTGTATTGTATAGTATAGTATTGTATAGTATGGTACTGTAGAATATTGTATTGTATAGTATGGTATTGTATAGTATAGTATAGTATAGTATGGTATAGTATGGTACTGTAGAATATTGTATTGTATAGTATGGTATTGTATAGTATGTTACTGTAGAATATTGTATTGTATAGTATGGTATTGTATAGTATGGTATGGTACTGTATAGTATGGTATTGTATAGTATAGTATTGTATAGTATAGTATGGTACTGTAGAATATTGTATTGTATAGTATAGTATGGTATAGTATGGTACTGTATAGTATGGTATTGTATAGTATGGTACTGTAGAATATTGTATTGTATAGTATAGTATGGTATAGTATGGTACTGTAGAATATTGTATTGTATAGTATGGTATTGTATAGTATGGTACTGTAGAATATTGTATTGTATAGTATAGTATGGTATAGTATGGTACTGTAGAATATTGTATTGTATAGTATGGTATTGTATAGTATGGTACTGTAGAATATTGTATTGTATAGTATGGTATTGTATAGTATGGTACTGTAGAATATTGTATGGTATAGTATGGTACTGTATAGTATGGTATTGCATAGTATAGTGTTGTATAGTATAGTATTGTATAGTATGGTACTGTAGAATATTGTATTGTATAGTATGGTATTGTATAGTATGGTACTGTAGAATATTGTATTGTATAGTATGGTATTGTATAGTATGGTATTGCATAGTATGGTACTGTAGAATATTGTACTGTATAGTATAGTATGGTATAGTATGGTATTGTAGAATATTGTATTGTATAGTATGGTATTGTATAGTATGGTACTGTAGAATATTGTATTGTATAGTATGGTATTGTATAGTATGGTATTGTATAGTATGGTACTGTAGAATATTGTACTGTATAGTATAGTATGGTATAGTATGGTATTGTAGAATATTGTATTGTATAGTATGGTATTGTATAGTATGGTACTGTAGAATATTGTATTGTATAGTATGGTATTGTATAGTATGGTACTGTAGAATATTGTATTGTATAGTATGGTATTGTATAGTATGGTACTGTAGAATATTGTATTGTATAGTATGGTATTGTATAGTATGGTACTGTAGAATATTGTATTGTATAGTATGGTATTGTATAGTATGGTATGGTACCTTAAAGTTCTTCTGGAAAGACTTGTACTGGAAGGCCTGGTTCTGCAGCTCGTCTATGGAGACCTGGACCTCGTCCAGCAGCAGACGGACCTTGGGACGCTCAGCGTTGATGTCCATGATCTGATTGTTCTGGGGAGCAGAGATCAACACATACACACAGTTATACATGGATCAGGGACGGGCAACTGTTTTACTCGCAGCAAAATGTCCCCTAGGGCCCCAAAAAGGCTAGGGCCGGCTCTGCCTGCGTGTGTGTATGGATGTTTATTTTACCTTTATTTTACTAGGCAAGTCAGTTAAGAACACATTCTTATTTTTAATGACGGCCTAGGAACAGTGGGTTAACTGCCTGTTCAGGGGCAGAACGACAGATTTGTACCTTGTCAGCTCGGGGGTTTGAACTTGAAACCTTCCGGTTACTAGTCCAACGCTCTAACCACTAGGCTACCCTGCCGCCCCTCCCTGGATGTGGGTATGCAGACCCGCGAGCCACAGCGGCCACTCACTATGAGTTCAGATTTTTAATGGCTCCAACCCCCATCAAAGTTGTCCCTCCCTGGTCTGGATCAAACCCATACACACCTCTATTTACCCTACTGTGACAGACTAAATGATCTTTTCAGGTCAGTTGATGTAGAGCACAACGACCTGGAGAAGAGGAACCCAGTTGTAAATGACTGTCACATCCAGAGACTGATGTCTACATTCTTAGCTTTTTACACAGTTATTTATAAAGCCTGTCTGGGAACAAACACTGACCCTTAGCGTGATGCTGAAGCTAGTGTGATACAATGCATCTGAACGTTGACCCTTGACCTCTACTTACCTGAGCCTGCTGTTTGACCCTCTTGACCTCCTTGTTGAGGTCGGTGATGTCCCGTTGGAGGTGGACACAGAACTTGTCCACGTTGGCGTCCTTCTCTCCCAAGGCCTTGTCGATGGCGTTGCGTATGCCGGTGACTGAGGGTTTCAGGGTGGCGTAGACGGCCAAGTCCTCAGGAGGGCTGGGCACGGAGTAGGAGTCTATCAGCTTGTACATCTGGCACACGGTCTCTGTCTGCTCGTCCAACCACTCCATCTGACACACAAACACACAGACCATGAAAGAACTGTCAGTGTTTACCCCAGATGTTTTCCTAGGCGGGCAATGCTGGCTGAAAACAGAAATTCGACTAAGTCCTTTCCCAGAAACATCCAAGAAAGACTTTCACCTGACAACATGAACCCAACACTACTGACTCCCTTGGTCATCTTTCCCAGTAGTTTGGTAATGAGTAATGTAACAATGACTACAGTGTGATACAAAGTGACAAAGTACTCTGGGTCTGAGTCCCCTACTCTGGTTCTGAGTCCCCTAATCTGGGTCTGAGTCCCCTACTCTGGGTCTGAGTCCAATACTCTGGGTCTGAGTCCCCTACTCTGGGTCTGAGTCCCCTACCCTGGGTCTGAGTCCCCTACTCTGGGTCTGAGTCCCCTACCCTGGGTCTGAGTCCCCTACTCTGGGTCTGAGTCCCCTACCCTTGGTCTGAGTCCCCTACTCTGGGTCTGAGTCCCCTACTCTGGGTCTGAGTCCCCTACTCTGGGTCTGAGTCCCCTACTCTGGGGCTGAGTCCCCTACTCTGGGTCTGCATCCCCTAATCTGGGTCTGAGTCCCCTACTCTGGGTCTGAGTCCAATACTCTGGGTCTGAGTCCCCTACTCTGGGTCTGAGTCCCCTACTCTGGGTCTGCGTCCCTCACTCTGGGTCTGAGTCCCCTACTCTGGGTCTGAGTCCAATACTCTGGGTCTGAGTCCCCTAATCTGGGTCTGAGTCCAATACTCTGGGTCTGAGTCCCCTACTCTGGGTCTGAGTCCCCTACTCTGTGTCTGAGTCAAATACTCTGGGTCTGAGTCCCCTACTCTGGGTCTGAGTCCCCTACCCTGGGTCTGAGTCCCCTACCCTGGGTCTGAGTCAAATACTCTGGGTCTGAGTCCCCTACTCTGGGTCTGAGTCCCCTACTCTGGGTCTGAGTCCCCTACCCTGGGTCTGAGGCCCCTACTCTGGGGCTGAGTCCCCTACTCTGGGGCTGTCCCCTACTCTGGGTCTGTCCCCTACTCTGGGTCTGAGTCCCCTACTCTGGGTCTGAGTCCCCTACTCTGGGTCTGCGTCGCCTACTCTGGGTCTGAGTCCTCTATTCTGGGTCTGAGTCGCCTACTCTGGGTCTGTCCCCTACTCTGGGTCTGAGTCCCGTACCCTGGGTCTGAGTCCCCTACTCTGGGTCTGAGTCCCCTACTCTGGGTCTGAGTCCCCTACTCTGGGGCTGAGTCCCCTACTCTGGGTCTGAGTCCCCTACTCTGGGTCTGAGTCCCCTACTCTGGGTCTGAGTCCCCTACCCTGGGTCTGAGGCCCCTACTCTGGGGCTGAGTCCCCTACTCTGGGGCTGTCCCCTACTCTGGGTCTGTCCCCTACTCTGGGTCTGAGTCCCCTACTCTGGGTCTGAGGCCCCTACTCTGGGGCTGAGTCCCCTACTCTGGGGCTGTCCCCTACTCTGGGTCTGTCCCCTACTCTGGGTCTGAGTCCCCTACTCTGGGTCTGAGTCCCCTACTCTGGGTCTGCGTCGCCTACTCTGGGTCTGAGTCCTCTATTCTGGGTCTGAGTCGCCTACTCTGGGTCTGTCCCCTACTCTGGGTCTGAGTCCCGTACCCTGGGTCTGAGTCCCCTACTCTGGGTCTGAGTCCCCTACTCTGGGTCTGAGTCCCCTACTCTGGGGCTGAGTCCCCTACTCTGGGTCTGTCCCCTACTCTGGGTATGTCCCCTACTCTGGATCTGTCCCCTACTCTGGGTCTGAGTCGCCTACTCTGGGTCTGAGTCCCCTACTCTGGGTCTGAGTCCCCTACTCTGGGTCTGAGTCCCCTACTCTGGGGCTGAGTCCCCTACTCTGGGTCTGTCCCCTACTCTGGGTATGTCCCCTACTCTGGGTCTGAGTCCCCTACTCTGGATCTGTCCCCTACTCTGGATCTGTCCCCTACTCTGATCTGAGTCCCCTACTCTGGGTCTGAGTCCCCTACTCTGGGGCTGAGTCCCCTACTCTGGGTCCGAGTCCCCTACTCTGGGTCCGAGTCCCCTACTCTGGGTCTGAGTCCCCTACTCTGGGACGGAGTCAGTCTCTTGAATGAAGAAGATGATGGCTCTGTGTGACCGTCAACCTTAACCTAATTCTCCTAACCTGCTACGTTCATTTTCCTAACCCTACTGCGTAAGTTCTCCTAACCTGCTACGTTCATTTTCCTAACCCTACTGCATAAGTTCTCCTAACCTGCAACGTTCATTTTCCTAACCCTACTGCGTAAGTTCTCCTAACCTGCTACGTTCATTTTCCTAACCCTACTGCATAAGTTCTCCTAACCTGCAACGTTCACTTTCCTAATCCTATTGCATAAGTTCTCCTAACCTGCTACGTTCATTTTCCTAACCCTACTGCGTAAGTTCTCCTAACCTGCTACGTTCATATTCCTAATCCTACTGCGTAAATTCTCCTAACCTGCTACGTTCATTTTCCTAACCCTACTGCGTAAGTTCTCCTAACCTGCCACGAAAAAGTCAATTTTTACGAAAGCTGTATCCCTTCTAGACAAAACCGTCTCTTACCCGCTCCTGTATCTCCTCTAGGAAGGTGAGGGAGTTGACGAACTCTGTAGTTGCAGAGGGGATGAACTCCAGTTTGAACTGGGCATCCTGAGCCTCAGCGATGATGGCGTCGATCTTTCTCTTAGCCAGCAGGGGGAGCATGTCATTGATGGCCTGGAGGGGAGGGTGGGGGGGGTGGGGGGGGGGGGGGGGGGGGGGGGGCAGCACAGGCATTATTGTTGGTCAGTGGATGGACGGCCCAATCCCAAATCCACCACTTGACCCTGGACTTGTGGAGAACCGAGAGGATTTGACATTTGTAAGCAATTTGGTAATAGCTCAAACTCGCCCTCTGATAGGCTAAGTGGAAGTTAATATTTGTACATATTGCTAATACCAATGAATAAGTTTCAGATCTCCACAGTGCAAAGGCAGGGGGTGATTAACACTGGGAACACTGTTCCTCTCCTCCTACCTCCAGACAGCGTAGTGGTGAGGGGATGAGCTTCCCTTTGAGCAGAGTGGTGTCTACCAGCAGCAGGCCCAGGTGCCTCTTCTGTTTGATGGCCAGGGCCTCTTTATGTTCGCTGTGGTACTTCTCCAGACTCTCAGCGAAGAACGCCACTCCTACAGGGAACAGGACCGGGTACAGAGTCACATGATGACTCTCTAGACCGTTTAAAAAAGAGAGATGGGGGAGTGTTGATTTGCCACTGTGAAATATACTGAAAACGCCTAAAGGACCTCATTGGATTCAAAGGTCTGAATGAACTGAGACAACATGGATATGCTGCTGTGGTATTTGTGTTGACTGTAGAAACTCAAAGCTATATACTGAAAAGAAGTGCCTTGGCTAATCCATTTTCTCTGTTCCCCGGTAAGTTCATTGAATTGATGATGTTGGTGACGATGATGAAGAGCGTTGCTACGGTACCGTGATCCTGATCTCTGAGCGCGTCCAGGTCCAGACTCTCATTCTCTCTGTAGAAGACGCGGAAGCTCTCAAAGGTGCGCGCGTACACGCTGGCCGAGTCAAACGCAAACTGGAGCGATTGCTGAGAGGGAGCGAGAGGAGGAGGAAGAGGGAGACGAGGAGAGACAACAAAACAAACTTCTTAATGAGGCAGCCAGTTAGACGAACAGTCAGGGAATCAGGGCACAAGGACGAAGAGGCAAGACAACAAAACACTGGACTGTGAAAGTCATTTAACTGCCACAACAGATTTAAAGAGCTTTGGCAGTAGGGATCATAATAGACACTAAGTTGACACCAAAATGTCCAAGACAATTACCGTCCACTTAGCTCATTCAAATGACCTTTAAAAAGGACACAGAATGCTGACCTTGATGTCGAGGATGATGTTCAGGAGGTGCTTATCATCCTCTAACATGGCCTCCAGACCAGGACCGTCACCACACGTCTTCTCCTCCACCTGAGTAGTGGAATAAAACCATGTTATGATAGGATAGTATTACATCCCCTCTACCTGAATGGTACAACCATGTTATGATAGGATAGTATTACATCTCCTCTACCTGAATGGTAGTGGAATACAACCATGTTATGATAGGATAGTATTACATCTCCTCTACCTGAATGGTAGTGGAATACAACCATGTTATGATAGGATAGTATTACATCTCCTCTACCTGAATGGTACAACCATGTTATGATAGGATAGTATTACATCTCCTCTACCTGAATGGTTGTGGAATACAACCATGTTATGATAGGATAGTATTACATCTCCTCTACCTGAATGGTTGTGGAATACAACCATGTTATGATAGGATAGTATTACATCTCCTCTACCTGAATGGTAGTGGAATACAACCATGTTATGATAGGATAGTATTACATCTCCTCTACCTGAATGGTAGTGGAATACAACCATGTTATGATAGGATAGTATTACATCTCCTCTACCTGAATGGTACAACCATGTTATGATAGGATAGTATTACATCTCCTCTACCTGAATGGTACAACCATGTTATGATAGGATGGTATTACATCTCCTCTACCTGAATGGTAGTGGAATACAACCATGTTATGATAGGATAGTATTACATCTCCTCTACCTGAATGGTACAACCATGTTATGATAGGATAGTATTACATCTCCTCTACCTGAATGGTTGTGGAATACAACCATGTTATGATAGGATAGTATTACATCTCCTCTACCTGAATGGTTGTGGAATACAACCATGTTATGATAGGATAGTATTACATCTCCTCTACATGAATGGTAGTGGAATACAACCATGTTATGATAGGATAGTATTACATCTCCTCTACCTGAATGGTACAACCGTGTTATGATAGGATAGTATTACATCTCCTCTACATGAATGGTAGTGGAATACAACCATGTTATGATAGGATAGTATTACATCTCCTCTACCTGAATGGTAGTGGAATACAACCATGTTATGATAGGATAGTATTACATCTCCTCTACCTGAATGGTAGTGGAATACAACCATGTTATGATAGGATAGTATTACATCTCCTCTACCTGAATGGTTGTGGAATACAACCATGTTATGATAGGATAGTATTACATCTCCTCTACCTGAATGGTTGTGGAATACAACCATGTTATGATAGGATAGTATTACATCTCCTCTACCTGAATGATAGTGGAATACAACCATGTTATGATAGGATAGTATTACATCTCCTCTACCTGAATGATAGTGGAATACAACCATGTTATGATAGGATAGTATTACATCTCCTCTACCTGAATGGTAGTGGAATACAACCATGTTATGATAGGATAGTATTACATCTCCTCTACCTGAATGGTACAACCATGTTATGATAGGATAGTATTACATCTCCTCTACCTGAATGGTAGTGGAATACAACCATGTTATGATAGGATAGTATTACATCTCCTCTACCTGAATGGTACAACCATGTTATGATAGGATAGTATTACATCTCCTCTACCTGAATGGTAGTGGAATACAACCATGTTATGATAGGATAGTATTACATCTCCTCTACCTGAATGATAGTGGAATACAACCATGTTATGATAGGATAGTATTACATCTCCTCTACCTGAATGGTACAACCATGTTATGATAGGATAGTATTACATCTCCTCTACATGAATGGTAGTGGAATACAACCATGTTATGATAGGATAGTATTACATCTCCTCTACCTGAATGGTAGAGGAATACAACCATGTTATGATAGGATAGTATTACATCTCCTCTACCTGAATGGTACAAACATGTTATGATAGGATAGTATTACATCTCCTCTTCCTGAATGGTAGTGGAATACAACCATGTTATGATAGGATAGTATTACATCTCCTCTACCTGAATGATAGTGGAATACAACCATGTTATGATAGGATAGTATTACATCTCCTCTACCTGAATGATAGTGGAATACAACCATGTTATGATAGGATATTATTACATCTCCTCTACCTGAATGGTTGTGGAATACAACCATGTTATGATAGGATAGTATTACATCTCCTCTACCTGAATGGTTGTGGAATACAACCATGTTATGATAGGATAGTATTACATCTCCTCTACCTGAATGATAGTGGAATACAACCATGTTATGATAGGATAGTATTACATCTCCTCTACCTGAATGATAGTGGAATACAACCATGTTATGATAGGATAGTATTACATCTCCTCTACCTGAATGGTAGTGGAATACAACCATGTTATGATAGGATAGTATTACATCTCCTCTACCTGAATGGTACAACCATGTTATGATAGGATAGTATTACATCTCCTCTACCTGAATGGTAGTGGAATACAACCATGTTATGATAGGATAGTATTACATCTCCTCTACCTGAATGGTACAACCATGTTATGATAGGATAGTATTACATCTCCTCTACCTGAATGGTAGTGGAATACAACCATGTTATGATAGGATAGTATTACATCTCCTCTACCTGAATGGTACAACCATGTTATGATAGGATAGTATTACATCTCCTCTACCTGAATGGTAGTGGAATACAACCATGTTATGATAGGATAGTATTACATCTCCTCTACCTGAATGGTAGTGGAATACAACCATGTTATGATAGGATAGTATTACATCTCCTCTACCTGAATGATAGTGGAATACAACCATGTTATGATAGGATAGTATTACATCTCCTCTACCTGAATGGTACAACCATGTTATGATAGGATAGTATTACATCTCCTCTACCTGAATGGTAGTGGAATACAACCATGTTATGATAGGATAGTATTACATCTCCTCTACCTGAATGGTAGTGGAATACAACCATGTTATGATAGGATAGTATTACATCTCCTCTACCTGAATGGTAGTGGAATACAACCATGTTATGATAGGATAGTATTACATCTCCTCTACCTGAATGATAGTGGAATACAACCATGTTATGATAGGATAGTATTACATCTCCTCTACCTGAATGGTACAACCATGTTATGATAGGATAGTATTACATCTACTCTACCTGAATGGTACAACCATGTTATGATAGGATAGTATTACATCTCCTCTACCTGAATGGTAGTGGAATACAACCATGTTATGATAGGATAGTATTACATCTCCTCCACCTGAATGGTACAACCATGTTATGATAGGATAGTATTACATCTCCTCTACCTGAATGGTACAACCATGTTATGATAGGATAGTATTACATCTCCTCTACCTGAATGGTAGTGGAATACAACCATGTTATGATAGGATAGTATTACATCTCCTCTACCTGAATGGTACAACCATGTTATGATAGGATAGTATTACATCTCCTCCACCTGAATGGTAGTGGAATACAACCATGTTATGATAGGATAGTATTACATCTCCTACACCTGAGTAGTGGAATACAACCATGTTATGATAGGATAGTATTACATCTCCTCTACCTGAATGGTACAACCATGTTATGATAGGATAGTATTACATCTCCTCTACCTGAATGGTAGTGGAATACAACCATGTTATGATAGGATAGTATTACATCTCCTCTACCTGAATGGTAGTGGAATACAACCATGTTATGATAGGATAGTATTACATCTCCTCTACCTGAATGGTAGTGGAATACAACCATGTTATGATAGGATAGTATTACATCTCCTCTACCTGAATGATAGTGGAATACAACCATGTTATGATAGGATAGTATTACATCTCCTCTACCTGAATGGTACAACCATGTTATGATAGGATAGTATTACATCTCCTCTACCTGAATGATAGTGGAATACAACCATGTTATGATAGGATAGTATTACATCTCCTCTACCTGAATGGTAGTGGAATACAACCATGTTATGATAGGATAGTATTACATCTCATCCACCTGAATGGTAGTGGAATACAACCATGTTATGATAGGATAGTATTACATCTCCTCTACCTGAATGGTACAACCATGTTATGATAGGATAGTATTACATCTCCTCTGCCTGAATGGTAGTGGAATACAACCATGTTATGATAGGATAGTATTACATCTCCTCCACCTGAATGGTAGTGGAATACAACCATGTTATGATAGGATAGTATTACATCTCCTCTACCTGAATGGTAGTGGAATACAACCATGTTATGATAGGATAGTATTACATCTCCTCTACCTGAATGATAGTGGAATACAACCATGTTATGATAGGATAGTATTACATCTCCTCTGCCTGAATGGTAGTGGAATACAACCATGTTATGATAGGATAGTATTACATCTCCTCTACCTGAATGGTAGTGGAATACAACCATGTTATGATAGGATAGTATTACATCTCCTCTACCTGAATGGTACAACCATGTTATGATAGGATAGTATTACATCTCCTCTACCTGAATGATAGTGGAATACAACCATGTTATGATAGGATAGTATTACATCTCCTCTACCTGAATGGTAGTGGAATACAACCATGTTATGATAGGATAGTATTACATCTCCTCTACCTGAATGGTAGTGGAATACAACCATGTTATGATAGGATAGTATTACATCTCCTCTACCTGAATGGTACAACCATGTTATGATAGGATAGTATTACATCTCCTCTACCTGAATGATAGTGGAATACAACCATGTTATGATAGGATAGTATTACATCTCCTACACCTGAATGGTAGTGGAATACAACCATGTTATGATAGGATAGTTATACATCTCCTACACCTGAATGGTAGTGGAATATAACCATGTTATGATAGGATAGTATTACATCTCCTACACCTGAGTAGTGGAATACAACCATGTTATGATAGGATAGTATTACATCTCCTCTACCTGAATGGTAGTGGAATACAACCATGTTATGATAGGATAGTATTACATCTCCTCTACCTGAATGGTACAACCATGTTATGATAGGATAGTATTACATCTCCTCTACCTGAATGGTACAACCATGTTATGATAGGATAGTATTACATCTCCTCCACCTGAATGGTACAACCATGTTATGATAGGATAGTATTACATCCCCTCTACCTGAATGGTAGTGGAATACAACCATGTTATGATAGGATAGTATTACATCCCCTCTACCTGAATGGTAGTGGAATACAACCATGGTATGATAGGATAGTATTACATCCCCTCTACCTGAATGGTACAACCATGTTATGATAGGATAGTATTACATCCCCTCTACCTGAATGGTACAACCATGTTATGATAGGATAGTATTACATCCCCTCTACCTGAATGGTACAACCATGTTATGATAGGATAGTATTACATCCCCTCTACCTGAATGGTACAACCATGTTATGATAGGATAGTATTACATCCCCTCTACCTGAATGGTAGTGGAATACAACCATGTTATGATAGGATAGTATTACATCTCCTCCACCTGAATGGTTGTGGAATACAACCATTTTATGATAGGATAGTATTACATCTCCTCTACCTGAATGGTACAACCATGTTATGATAGGATAGTATTACATCTCCTCTACCTGAATGGTACAACCATGTTATGATAGGATAGTATTACATCTCCTCTACCTGAATGGTACAACCATGTTATGATAGGATAGTATTACATCTCCTCTACCTGAATGGTTGTGGAATACAACCATGTTATGATAGGATAGTATTACATCTCCTCTACCTGAATGGTAGTGGAATACAACCATGTTATGATAGGATAGTATTACATCTCCTCTACCTGAATGGTACAACCATGTTATGATAGGATAGTATTACATCTCCTCTACCTGAATGGTTGTGGAATACAACCATGTTATGATAGGATAGTATTACATCTCCTCTACCTGAATGGTAGTGGAATACAACCATGTTATGATAGGATAGTATTACATCCCCTCTACCTGAATGGTAGTGGAATACAACCATGTTATGATAGGATAGTATTACATCTCCTCTACCTGAATGGTTGTGGAATACAACCATGTTATGATAGGATAGTATTACATCTCCTCTACCTGAATGGTTGTGGAATACAACCATGTTATGATAGGATAGTATTACATCTACTCTACCTGAATGGTACAACCATGGGATAGTATTACATCTCCTCTACCTGAATGATAGTGGAATACAACCATGTTATGATAGGATAGTATTACATCTCCTCTACCTGAATGGTACAACCATGTTATGATAGGATAGTATTACATCTCCTCTACCTGAATGGTAGTGGAATACAACCATGTTATGATAGGATAGTATTACATCTCCTCTACCTGAATGGTACAACCATGTTATGATAGGATAGTATTACATCTCCTCTACCTGAATGGTACAACCATGTTATGATAGGATAGTATTACATCTCCTCTACCTGAGTGGTAGTGGAATACAACCATGTTATGATAGGATAGTATTACATCTACTCTACCTGAATGGTAGTGGAATACAACCATGTTATGATAGGATAGTATTACATCTCCTCTACCTGAATGGTACAACCATGTTATGATAGGATAGTATTACATCTACTCTACCTGAATGGTAGTGGAATACAACCATGTTATGATAGGATAGTATTACATCTCCTCTACCTGAATGGTACAACCATGTTATGATAGGATAGTATTACATCTCCTCTACCTGAATGGTAGTGGAATACAACCATGTTATGATAGGATAGTATTACATCTCCTCTACCTGAATGGTAGTGGAATACAACCATGTTATGATAGGATAGTATTACATCTCCTCTACCTGAATGGTACAACCATGTTATGATAGGATAGTATTACATCTCCTCCACCTGAATGGTAGTGGAATACAACCATGTTATGATAGGATAGTATTACATCTCCTCTACCTGAATGATAGTGGAATACAACCATGTTATGATAGGATAGTATTACATCTCCTCTACCTGAATGGTACAACCATGTTATGATAGGATAGTATTACATCTCCTCTACCTGAATGGTAGTGGAATACAACCATGTTGTGATAGGATAGTATTACATCTCCTCTACCTGAATGGTACAACCATGTTATGATAGGATAGTATTACATCTCCTCTACCTGAATGGTACAACCATGTTATGATGGGATAGTATTACATCTCCTCTACCTGAATGGTAGTGGAATACAACCATGTTATGATAGGATAGTATTACATCTCCTCTACCTGAATGGTACAACCATGTTATGATAGGATAGTATTACATCTCCTCTACCTGAATGGTACAACCATGTTATGATAGGATAGTATTACATCTCCTCTACCTGAATGGTACAACCATGTTATGACAGGATAGTATTACATCTCCTCTACCTGAATGGTAGTGGAATACAACCATGTTATGATAGGATAGTATTACATCTCCTCTACCTGAATGGTACAACCATGTTATGATAGGATAGTATTACATCTCCTCTACCTGAATGGTACAACCATGTTATGATAGGATAGTATTACATCTCCTCTACCTGAATGGTACAACCATGTTATGATGGGATAGTATTACATCTCCTCTACCTGAATGGTACAACCATGTTATGATAGGATAGTATTACATCTCCTCTACCTGAATGGTACAACCATGTTATGATAGGATAGTATTACATCTCCTCTACCTGAATGGTACAACCATGTTATGATAGGATAGTATTACATCTCCTCTACCTGAATGGTACAACCATGTTATGATAGGATAGTATTACATCTCCTCTACCTGAATGGTAGTGGAATACAACCATGTTGTGATAGGATAGTATTACATCTCCTCTACCTGAATGGTACAACCATGTTATGATAGGATAGTATTACATCTCCTCTACCTGAATGGTACAACCATGTTATGATAGGATAGTATTACATCTCCTCTACCTGAATGGTACAACCATGTTATGATAGGATAGTATTACATCTCCTCTACCTGAATGGTAGTGGAATACAACCATGTTATGATAGGATAGTATTACATCTCCTCTACCTGAATGATAGTGGAATACAACCATGTTATGATAGGATAGTATTACATCTCCTCTACCTGAATGGTACAACCATGTTATGATAGGATAGTATTACATCTCCTCTACCTGAATGGTAGTGGAATACAACCATGTTGTGATAGGATAGTATTACATCTCCTCTACCTGAATGGTACAACCATGTTATGATAGGATAGTATTACATCTCCTCTGCCTGAATGGTAGTGGAATACAACCATGTTATGATAGGACAGTATTACATATCCTCTACCTGAATGGTAAAACCATGTTATGATAGGATAGTATTACATCTCCTCTACCTGAATGGTACAACCATGTTATGATAGGATAGTATTACATCTCCTCCACCTGAATGGTAGTGGAATACAACCATGTTATGATAGGATAGTATTACATCTCCTCTACCTGAATGGTACAACCATGTTATGATAGGATAGTATTACATCTCCTCTACCTGAATGGTACAACCATGTTATGATAGGATAGTATTACATCTCCTCTACCTGAATGGTAGTGGAATACAACCATGTTATGATAGGATAGTATTACATCTCCTCTACCTGAATGGTACAACCATGTTATGATAGGACAGTATTACATATCCTCTACCTGAATGGTACAACCATGTTATGATAGGATAGTATTACATCTCCTCTACCTGAATGGTAGTGGAATACAACCATGTTATGATAGGATAGTATTACATCTCCTCTACCTGAATGGTACAACCATGTTATGATAGGATAGTATTACATCTCCTCTACCTGAATGGTACAACCATGTTATGATAGGATAGTATTACATCTCCTCTACCTGAATGGTACAACCATGTTATGATAGGATAGTATTACATCTCCTCTACCTGAATGGTACAACCATGTTATGACAGGATAGTATTACATCTCCTCTACCTGAATGGTAGTGGAATACAACCATGTTATGATAGGATAGTATTACATCTCCTCTACCTGAATGGTACAACCATGTTATGATAGGATAGTATTACATCTCCTCTACCTGAATGGTACAACCATGTTATGATAGGATAGTATTACATCTCCTCTACCTGAATGGTACAACCATGTTATGATAGGATAGTATTACATCTCCTCTACCTGAATGGTACAACCATGTTATGATAGGATAGTATTACATCTCCTCTACCTGAATGGTAGTGGAATACAACCATGTTATGATAGGATAGTATTACATCTCCTCTACCTGAATGATAGTGGAATACAACCATGTTATGATAGGATAGTATTACATCTCCTCTACCTGAATGGTACAACCATGTTATGATAGGATAGTATTACATCTCCTCTACCTGAATGGTAGTGGAATACAACCATGTTGTGATAGGATAGTATTACATCTCCTCTACCTGAATGGTACAACCATGTTATGATAGGATAGTATTACATCTCCTCTACCTGAATGGTAGTGGAATACAACCATGTTATGATAGGATAGTATTACATCTCCTCTACCTGAATGGTAGTGGAATACAACCATGTTATGATAGGATAGTATTACATCTCCTCTACCTGAATGGTACAACCATGTTATGATAGGATAGTATTACATCTCCTCTGCCTGAATGGTAGTGGAATACAACCATGTTATGATAGGACAGTATTACATATCCTCTACCTGAATGGTACAACCATGTTATGATAGGATAGTATTACATCTCCTCTACCTGAATGGTACAACCATGTTATGATAGGATAGTATTACATCTCCTCCACCTGAATGGTAGTGGAATACAACCATGTTATGATAGGATAGTATTACATCTCCTCTACCTGAATGGTACAACCATGTTATGATAGGATAGTATTACATCTCCTCTACCTGAATGGTACAACCATGTTATGATAGGATAGTATTACATCTCCTCTACCTGAATGGTACAACCATGTTGTGATAGGATAGTATTACATCTCCTCTACCTGAATGGTAGTGGAATACAACCATGTTGTGATAGGATAGTATTACATCTCCTCTACCTGAATGGTACAACCATGTTATGATAGGATAGTATTACATCTCCTCTACCTGAATGGTAGTGGAATACAACCATGTTGTGATAGGATAGTATTACATCTCCTCTACCTGAATGGTACAACCATGTTATGATAGGATAGTATTACATCTCCTCTACCTGAATGGTACAACCATGTTATGATAGGATAGTATTACATCTCCTCTACCTGAATGGTAGTGGAATACAACCATGTTATGATAGGATAGTATTACATCTCCTCTACCTGAATGGTACAACCATGTTATGATAGGACAGTATTACATATCCTCTACCTGAATGGTACAACCATGTTATGATAGGATAGTATTACATCTCCTCTACCTGAATGGTACAACCATGTTATGATAGGATAGTATTACATCTCCTCTACCTGAATGGTAGTGGAATACAACCATGTTATGATAGGATAGTATTACATCTCCTCTACCTGAATGGTACAACCATGTTATGATAGGATAGTATTACATCTCCTCTACCTGAATGGTACAACCATGTTATGATAGGATAGTATTACATCTCCTACACCTGAGTAGTGGAATACAACCATGTTATGATAGGATAGTATTACATCTCCTCTACCTGAATGGTACAACCATGTTATGATAGGATAGTATTACATCTCCTCTACCTGAATGGTACAACCATGTTATGATAGGATAGTATTACATCTCCTCTACCTGAATGGTACAACCATGTTATGATAGGATAGTATTACTAACTGGACAACAGCCATCTTGTCAGACTATTTAAACATTTAGGGATGGTTTCCTGGACACAGACCAACAATAATACTGAACAGAACTTTCCATGAAGATTCTTCACATTGCTTTTAATTCTAGAACTGGGTTAAATCTGTGTCTGGAAAACTGTCCCCAAAAACTACAACTAAACCAAATAACAGCCTTGTCTTTGGTGAGCTAAGACCTGCACTGGACTTGTTCCTACAAGCACGGACGTTGCTGATAGCTACTTTGAGGAAAAATGTACTCACTATAACAGGTGTAGTTGTCTCACTATAACAGGTGTAGTTGTCTCACTATAACAGGTGTAGTTGTCTCACTATAACAGGTGTAGTTGTCTCACTATAACAGGTGTAGTTGTCTCACTATAACAGGTGTAGTTGTCTCACTATAACAGGTGTAGTTGTCTCACTATAACAGGTGTAGTTGTCTCACTATAACAGGTGTAGTTGTCTCACTATAACAGGTGTAGTTGTCTCACTATAACAGGTGTAGTTGTCTCACTATAACAGGTGTAGTTGTCTCACTATAACAGGTGTAGTTGTCTCACTATAACAGGTGTAGTTGTCTCACTATAACAGGTGTAGTTGTCTCACTATAACAGGTGTAGTTGTCACACCGAGCTTACTGTAAGATAAAAAAACATTTTTATGCTAATTAGTCAACGGTAGTGTTTCACACCTTGCTGTTGATCATGGGCTGAGTGAAGGCATCAAAGTAGGAGTCAGTCACCAACACAACTAATGACAACACCGTCTCCTGGAACCTAGAGATGATCTCTGACACACACTCCTGTTAGGGGAATATACACACACACAGCCACACTCACAGGCACACACATATGCACAGACACACAACACACATACGACACACATGCACAGACACACACACAGTCAGACACGCAAACAAAAACACAGGCACATGCATAAAGAGAGAGCGAGAGAGAGATACATTGTTACAAACAAAAAAAGTAACAAATTCTGAGCCATATTGACATGTTGCAGAACGATGACATCTTCGGTGAGCTGAAAGGTGAGAGGTCAGGGGTTACAGACCTGGAAGAGGTCTACGGAGGGTTCGTAGGTCAGAGCGTGGGTCTCCAGCATCAGCTCCGACACAAACATGGGAAGAAGATGAACAGCCTCCACTGTGGGCTCTGTAGCCTGAGGTACACACACACACACACACACACACAAACACACCACACACACACACACACACCACACACACACACACACACCACACACACACACACACACACACACACACACCACACACACACACACCACACACACACACAAACACACCACACACACACCACACACACACCACACACACACCACACACACACACAGACACACACACACACACACACACACACACACACACACACACACACACACACACACACACAGGGGTTAATACACAGTTAAAGGGGAAGGGATTGTCACAACAAAAGGAAGCCACTATTCCGTTTAGTAAACGTTTTTAGAAGGATGCAGGCAGAAAGCTGACTGTATTCTCCATTCTACAAGACAGACGATAACACCTGTTACACACTGTCCCTCTGTAGCTTTAAACTCTCCTAAACAGGCCTCTGGTTTCAGAAAGCCTAGTGGTCCACTGGAGGATCTCCACTGAGACGAGTTGGCTGAAAACGTAATGATGCTGGCCCATCGAAGGGGCTGGACGCCGTGGAGCTGCCATGTGGAGAATCCTAGTTGTATCTTGTTACTGATACCATGTCGTTTTGACTCATAGCTAATCAACAACTGGCACAATGTATTTGAGAGACAAAAAGGTGGCCATTGTTTAAATGTATTTATGTTGTCAATAAACACGAAGCCAACCGTGTCTGTTTAGCTCCATAGTTGCTTTTTAGTCCGCGCAGGATGAGGCTACATCCACGTCTGAGAAAGTGTCCCTGAAGCCTTTTTCAAACCTCTCCACAGCCACCTTCATGTAGCCGCTCTGAACTACCTCACCTGAGTCACCAGGTCAACGTTCTGGTGATTAGTTGACCGGTTGAATCACGTGGACTAGTTCTGGGAATAGATCAACTCCATGGAACGTCTGTGGGTCCCAGACGAGAGGTCTGAAACGGTCTTGCTGTACCTTCCTGTCGGAGTCCTCCGTGGCTCCACCTCCGTCTCCAGCAGCAGCAGCATCGGTGTCGGCCCAGCTGTGGATGACAGCGTGTGTTGGGGTGTGCTGGATCTGGTCCTGCAGGACGGCCAGTAGTTTGGCCACAGAGTTCACAGCCAGGATGTGCATGGTGTTCACCATCAGGTAGTCAGCCAACCGGATGAAACTGGAACAAGACAGAGTAGGAAGGGGGCTCCTTCACAGCACCTCCACAGGTAAAGCACTCCAGCTCAACGTACAGGTAGAAATGGGACGTGTGTGTGAGAGAGATGGTGTGTGTAGCGGAGAGGAGGGCTTCAATAATGTAACATGCCAGAGAAACAGCTTCATGTGGAAATTACACTGGGAAATAATGATACAGTAAACAGGAGTGTGTAGCAAGATAGTGTGAGTGTGTGCATGCGTGACTTTGTGTGAGTGTGAGAGTGTGCATGCGTGACTTTGTGTGAGTGTGAGAGTGTGCATGCGTAACTTTGTGTGAGTGTGAGAGTGTGCATGCGTGACTTTGTGTGAGTGTGAGAGTGTACATGCGTGTCTTTGTGTGAGTGTGTGTGTGTGTGTGTGTGTGTGTGTGTGTGTGTGTGTGTGTGTGTGTGTGTGTGTGTGTGTGTGTGTGTGTGTGTGTGTGATACCCACCAGGTGAGGCGTCTACAGTGGTACCTCTTGTTGGCCTGTTCTGTATAACTCATCTTCTCTGGAGCCTCTTCAAACAGCAGCTCAATCTCAGGTGTTCCCTCTGGAGTACACACACTTCACACTCACTCTACTGTCTGTTCCCTCTGGAGTACACACACTTCACACTCACTCTACTGTCTGTTCCCTCTGGAGTACACACACTTCAGACTCACTCTACTGTCTGTTCCCTCTGGAGTACACACACTCCAGACTCACTCTACTGTCTGTTCCCTCTGGAGTACACACACTTCACACTCACTCTACTGTCTGTTCCCTCTGGAGTACACACACTCCAGACTCACTCTACTGTCTGTTCCCTCTGGAGTACACACACTTCACACTCACTCTACTGTCTGTCCCCTCTGGAGTACACACACTTCAGACTCACACTACTGTCTGTCCCCTCTGGAGTACACACACTTCAGACTCACTCTACTGTCTGTCCCCTCTGGAGTACACACACTCCAGACTCACTCTACTGTCTGTCCACTCTGGAGTACACACACTTCACACTCACTCTACTGTCTGTCCCCTCTGGAGTACACACACTTCTACTTTTTTGTGTTGTAGTTATAGTCAAGTGTGTGTATACATGTGTTGTAGTTATAGTCAGGTGTGTGTGTACCTGTGTTGTAGTTATAGTCAGGTGTTTGTGTACCTGTGTTGTAGTTATAGTCAGGTGTGTGTGTACCTGTGTTGTAGTTATAGTCAGGTGTGTGTGTACCTGTGTTGTAGTTATAGTCAGGTGTGTGTGTACCTGTGATGTAGTTATAGTCAGGTGTGTGTGTGTACCTGTGTTGTAGTTATAGTCAGGTGTGTGTGTACCTGTGTTGTAGTTATAGTCAGGTGTGTGTGTGTACCTGTGTTGTAGTTATAGTCAGGTGTGTGTATACCTGTGTTGTAGTTATAGTCAGGTGTGTGTGTACCTGTGTTGTAGTTATAGTCAGGTGTGTGTGTACCTGTGTTGTAGTTATAGTCAGGTGTGTGTGTGTACCTGTGTTGTAGTTATAGTCAGGTGTGTGTGTACCTGTGTTGTAGTTATAGTCAGGTGTGTGTGTGTACCTGTGTTGTAGTTATAGTCAGGTGTGTGTGTACCTGTGTTGTAGTTATAGTCAGGTGTGTGTGTACCTGTGTTGTAGTTATAGTCAGGTGTGTGTGTACCTGTGTTGTAGTTATAGTCAGGTGTGTGTGTACCTGTGTTGTAGTTATAGTCAGGTGTGTGTACCTGTGTTGTAGTTATAGTCAGGTGTGTGTGTACCTGTGTTGTAGTTATAGTCAGGTGTGTGTGTGTACCTGTGTTGTAGTTATAGTCAGGTGTGTGTGTACCTGTGTTGTAGTTATAGTCAGGTGTGTGTGTGTACCTGTGTTGTAGTTATAGTCAGGTGTGTGTGTGTGTACCTGTGTTGTAGTTATAGTCAGGTGTGTGTGTGTGTACCTGTGTTGTAGTTATAGTCAGGTGTGTGTACCTGTGTTGTAGTTATAGTCAGGTGAGTGTACCTGTGTTGTAGTTATAGTCAGGTGTGTGTGTACCTGTGTTGTAGTTATAGTCAGGTGTGTGTGTACCTGTGTTGTAGTTATAGTCAGGTGTGTGTGTGTACCTGTGTTGTAGTTATAGTCAGGTGTGTGTGTACCTGTGTTGTAGTTATAGTCAGGTGTGTGTACCTGTGTTGTAGTTATAGTCAGGTGTGTGTGTGTACCTGTGTTGTAGTTATAGTCAGGTATGTGTACCTGTGTTGTAGTTATAGTCAGGTGTGTGTGTACCTGTGTTGTAGTTATAGTCAGGTGTGTGTGTGTACCTGTGTTGTAGTTATAGTCAGGTGTGTGTGTGTGTACCTGTGTTGTAGTTATAGTCAGGTGTGTGTACCTGTGTTGTAGTTATAGTCAGGTGTGTGTACCTGTGTTGTAGTTATAGTCAGGTGTGTGTGTACCTGTGTTGTAGTTATAGTCAGGTGTGTGTACCTGTGTTGTAGTTATAGTCAGGTATGTGTACCTGTGTTGTAGTTATAGTCAGGTGTGTGTGTACCTGTGTTGTAGTTATAGTCAGGTGTGTGTGTGTACCTGTGTTGTAGTTATAGTCAGGTGTGTGTATACCTGTGTTGTAGTTATAGTCAGGTGTGTGTGTACCTGTGTTGTAGTTATAGTCAGGTGTGTGTGTACCTGTGTTGTAGTTATAGTCAGGTGTGTGTATACCTGTGTTGTAGTTATAGTCAGGTGTGTGTGTACCTGTGTTGTAGTTATAGTCAGGTGTGTGTGTGTACCTGTGTTGTAGTTATAGTCAGGTGTGTGTGTACCTGTGTTGTAGTTATAGTCAGGTGTGTGTGTACCGGTGTTGTAGTTATAGTCAGGTGTGTGTGTACCTGTGTTGTAGTTGGAGTCAGGTGTGTGTGTACTTGTGTTGTAGTTATAGTCAGGTGTGTGTACCTGTGTTGTAGTTATAGTCAGGTGTGTGTGTACCTGTGTTGTAGTTATAGTCAGGTGTGTGTGTGTACCTGTGTTGTAGTTATAGTCAGGTGTGTGTGTACCTGTGTTGTAGTTATAGTCAGGTGTGTGTGTGTACCTGTGTTGTAGTTATAGTCAGGTGTGTGTGTGTACCTGTGTTGTAGTTATAGTCAGGTGTGTGTGTGTACCTGTGTTGTAGTTATAGTCAGGTGTGTGTACCTGTGTTGTAGTTATAGTCAGGTGTGTGTACCTGTGTTGTAGTTATAGTCAGGTGTGTGTGTACCTGTGTTGTAGTTATAGTCAGGTGTGTGTACCTGTGTTGTAGTTATAGTCAGGTATGTGTACCTGTGTTGTAGTTATAGTCAGGTGTGTGTGTACCTGTGTTGTAGTTATAGTCAAGTGTGTGTACCTGTGTTGTAGTTATAGTCAGGTGTGTGTACCTGTGTTGTAGTTATAGTCAGGTGTGTGTGTGTACCTGTGTTGTAGTTATAGTCAGGTGTGTGTGTACCTGTGTTGTAGTTATAGTCAGGTGTGTGTGTACCTGTGTTGTAGTTATAGTCAGGTGTGTGTACCTGTGTTGTAGTTATAGTCAGGTGTGTGTACCTGTGTTGTAGTTATAGTCAGGTGTGTGTGTGTACCTGTGTTGTAGTTATAGTCAGGTGTGTGTACCTGTGTTGTAGTTATAGTCAGGTGTGTGTGTACCTGTGTTGTAGTTATAGTCAGGTGTGTGTGTACTTGTGTTGTAGTTATAGTCAGGTGTGTGTGTACCTGTGTTGTAGTTATAGTCAGGTGTGTGTACCTGTGTTGTAGTTATAGTCAGGTGTGTGTGTACCTGTGTTGTAGTTATAGTCAGGTGTGTGTGTACCTGTGTTGTAGTTATAGTCAGGTGTGTGTGTACCTGTGTTGTAGTTATAGTCAGGTATGTGTACCTGTGTTGTAGTTATAGTCAGGTGTGTGTGTACCTGTGTTGTAGTTATAGTCAGGTGTGTGTACCTGTGTTGTAGTTATAGTCAGGTGTGTGTGTACCTGTGTTGTAGTTATAGTCAGGTGTGTGTGTACCTGTGTTGTAGTTATAGTCAGGTGTGTGTGTACCTGTGTTGTAGTTATAGTCAGGTGTGTGTACCTGTGTTGTAGTTATAGTCAGGTGTGTGTGTACCTGTGTTGTAGTTATAGTCAGGTGTGTGTGTGTACCTGTGTTGTAGTTATAGTCAGGTGTGTGTACCTGTGTTGTAGTTATAGTCAGGTGTGTGTGTGCCTGTGTTGTAGTTATAGTCAGGTATGTGTGTGTACCTGTGTTGTAGTTATAGTCAGGTGTGTGTGTACCTGTGTTGTAGTTATAGTCAGGTATGTGTACCTGTGTTGTAGTTATAGTCAGGTGTGTGTGTACCTGTGTTGTAGTTATAGTCAGGTGTGTGTACCTGTGTTGTAGTTATAGTCAGGTGTGTGTGTACCTGTGTTGTAGTTATAGTCAGGTGTGTGTGTACCTGTGTTGTAGTTATAGTCAGGTGTGTGTGTACCTGTGTTGTAGTTATAGTCAGGTGTGTGTACCTGTGTTGTAGTTATAGTCAGGTGTGTGTGTACCTGTGTTGTAGTTATAGTCAGGTGTGTGTGTGTACCTGTGTTGTAGTTATAGTCAGGTGTGTGTACCTGTGTTGTAGTTATAGTCAGGTGTGTGTGTGCCTGTGTTGTAGTTATAGTCAGGTATGTGTGTGTACCTGTGTTGTAGTTATAGTCAGGTGTGTGTGTACCTGTGTTGTAGTTATAGTCAGGTATGTGTACCTGTGTTGTAGTTATAGTCAGGTGTGTGTGTACCTGTGTTGTAGTTATAGTCAGGTGTGTGTACCTGTGTTGTAGTTATAGTCAGGTGTGTGTGTACCTGTGTTGTAGTTATAGTCAGGTGTGTGTGTACCTGTGTTGTAGTTATAGTCAGGTGTGTGTGTACCTGTGTTGTAGTTATAGTCAGGTGTGTGTACCTGTGTTGTAGTTATAGTCAGGTGTGTGTGTACCTGTGTTGTAGTTATAGTCAGGTGTGTGTGTGTACCTGTGTTGTAGTTATAGTCAGGTGTGTGTACCTGTGTTGTAGTTATAGTCAGGTGTGTGTGTGCCTGTGTTGTAGTTATAGTCAGGTATGTGTGTGTACCTGTGTTGTAGTTATAGTCAGGTGTGTGTGTACCTGTGTTGTAGTTATAGTCAGGTGTGTGTGTACCTGTGTTATAGTTATAGTCAGGTGTGTGTGTACCTGTGTTGTAGTTATAGTCAGGTGTGTGTGTGTACCTGTGTTGTAGTTATAGTCAGGTGTGTGTGTACCTGTGTTGTAGTTATAGTCAGGTGTGTGTACCTGTGTTGTAGTTATAGTCAGGTGTGTGTGTACCTGTGTTATAGTTATAGTCAGGTGTGTGTGTACCTGTGTTGTAGTTATAGTCAGGTGTGTGTGTGTACCTGTGTTGTAGTTATAGTCAGGTGTGTGTGTACCTGTGTTGTAGTTATAGTCAGGTGTGTGTACCTGTGTTGTAGTTATAGTCAGGTGTGTATCCTGCCTCCAACATGGCCGTGTGACAGGCGCTCCTGGCCACCTCCTTTACCAGCTCCCTGAACTCTTCCAGACGAGAAGATACCTGCACACACACACACACACACACACACACACACACACACACACACACACACACACACACACAAGTTGCCATGTAAAGGGACAGACACACATGTAACAGTACTGCATCCTGGGCTCCAACCAGGCCCCCTCAGAACTGTCACCCACACGGCATCGCCACACAGATGCTGAGGCTCTTGCGGCGTAAGGGAAACGTTTACTCCAAGGTGTCAGCGCGGGTGACGTCACTGATTGACCACGACTAGCGTGCACCGCTAACATGCTAGCCATTTCAAATATGATACACATGAACAATGAAAGGAGAGCCGAACACTAGGAGCTCAGACGCAATAATGTAATAACCTAACATCCAACGTCTGGACAGACAAGCTTTATCAGGGTAAAACACGGCAGGGTGACTAGTTTATAGTGTTAAAGGACAGACACACAGAGAATATGTCATGTAAAGGAACAGACACACAGAGAATATGTCATGTAAAGGAACAGACACACAGAGAATATGTCATGTAAAGGAACAGACACACAGAGAATATGTCATGTAAAGGAACAGACACGTCATGTAAAGGAACAGACACACAGAGAATATGTCATGTAAAGGAACAGGCACACAGAGAATATGTCATGTAAAGGAACAGGCACACAGAGAATATGTCATGTAAAGGAACAGACACACAGAGAATATGTCATGTAAAGGAACAGACACACAGAGAATATGTCATGTAAAGGAACAGACACACACAGAGAATATGTCATGTAAAGGAACAGACACACAGAGAATATGTCATGTAAAGGAACAGACACACAGAGAATATGTCATGTAAAGGAACAGACACACAGAGAATATGTCATGTAAAGGAACAGACACACACAGAGAATATGTCATGTAAAAGAACAGACACACAGAGAATATGTCATGTAAAGGAACAGACACACACAGAATATGTCATGTAAAGGAACAGACACACAGAGAATATGTCATGTAAAGGAACAGACACACACAGAGAATATGTCATGTAAAGGAACAGACACACAGAGAATATGTCATGTAAAGGAACAGGCACACAGAGAATATGTCATGTAAAGGAACAGACACACAGAGAATATGTCATGTAAAGGAACAGACACACAGAGAATATGTCATGTAAAGGAACAGACACACACAGAATATGTCATGTAAAGGAACAGGCACACAGAGAATATGTCATGTAAAGGAACAGACACACACAGAATATGTCATGTAAAGGAACAGACACACACAGAATATGTCATGTAAAGGAACAGACACACACAGAGAATATGTCATGTAAAGGAACAGACACACACAGAATATGTCATGTAAAGGAACAGACACACACAGAATATGTCATGTAAAGGAACAGACACACACAGAGAATATGTCATGTAAAGGAACAGACACACAGAGAATATGTCATGTAAAGGAACAGACACACACAGAGAATATGTCATGTAAAGGAACAGACACACACAGAATATGTCATGTAAAGGAACAGACACACAGAGAATATGTCATGTAAAGGAACAGACACACAGAGAATATGTCATGTAAAGGAACAGACACACAGAGAATATGTCATGTAAAGGAACAGACACACAGAGAATATGTCATGTAAAGGAACAGACACACACAGAATATGTCATGTAAAGGAACAGACACACAGAGAATATGTCATGTAAAGGAACAGACACACTTCATGTAAAGGAACAGACACACAGAGAATATGTCATGTAAAGGAACAGACACGTCATGTAAAGGAACAGACACACAGAGAATATGTCATGTAAAGGAACAGACACACACAGAATATGTCATGTAAAGGAACAGACACACAGAGAATATGTCATGTAAAGGAACAGACACACAGAGAATATGTCATGTAAAGGAACAGACACACAGAGAATATGTCATGTAAAGGAACAGACACACACAGAATATGTCATGTAAAGGTACAGACACACAGAGAATATGTCATGTAAAGGAACAGACACACACAGAATATGTCATGTAAAGGTACAGACACACAGAGAATATGTCATGTAAAGGAACAGACACACAGAGAATATGTCATGTAAAGGAACAGACACACAGAGAATATGTCATGTAAAGGAACAGACACACACAGAATATGTCATGTAAAGGAACAGACACACAGAGAATATGTCATGTAAAGGAACAGACACACACAGAATATGTCATGTAAAGGAACAGACACACACAGAATATGTCATGTAAAGGAACAGACACACAGAGAATATGTCATGTAAAGGAACAGACACACACAGAATATGTCATGTAAAGGAACAGGCACACAGAGAATATGTCATGTAAAGGAACAGACACACAGAGAATATGTCATGTAAAGGAACAGACACACACAGAATATGTCATGTAAAGGAACAGACACACTTCATGTAAAGGAACAGACACACAGAGAATATGTCATGTAACGGTACAGACACACTTCATGTAAAGGAACAGACACACAGAGAATATGTCATGTAACGGTACAGACACACAGAGAATATGTCATGTAAAGGAACAGGCACACAGAGAATATGTCATGTAAAGGAACAGACACGTCATGTAAAGGAACAGACACACAGAGAATATGTCATGTAAAGGAACAGACACACAGAGAATATGTCATGTAAAGGTACAGACACACAGAGAATATGTCATGTAAAGGAACAGACACACAGAGAATATGTCATGTAAAGGAACAGACACGTCATGTAAAGGAACAGACACACAGAGAATATGTCATGTAACGGTACAGACACACGTCATGTAAAGGGACAGTCAGACTGCGTACCTCCTCCAGCTGGTTGTACTGAGCCTCCTGGAACTCCTCCAGCGTGTATGTGTGATCTTTCAGGATGTGACAAAGCCCCATGTCACTGATCCTGTAGCACATCTCTCTGATGTTCAGCAACGCCGGACGCAGAGACTGGAAACACGCACAGCTGTTACTGCTCCTTCCTGTTATCTTAAAATAACTACCTAGTTGGGTTCCATTACACACAGCTGTTACTGCTGCTTCCTATTATCTTAAAATAACTACCTAGTTGGGTTCCATTACACACAGCTGTTACTGCTCCTTCCTGTTATCTTAAAATAACTACCTAGTTGGGTTCCATTACACACAGCTGTTACTGCTCCTTCCTGTTATCTTAAAATAACTACCTAGTTGGGTTCCATTACACACAGCTGTTACTGCTCCTTCCTGTTATCTTAAAATAACTACCTAGTTGGGTTCCATTACACACAGCTGTTACTGCTGCTTCCTGTTATCTTAAAATAACTACCTAGTTGGGTTCCATTACACACAGCTGTTACTGCTCCTTCCTGTTATCTTAAAATAACTACCTAGTTGGGTTCCATTACACACACAGCTGTTACTGCTCCTTCCTGTTATCTTAAAATAACTACCTAGTTGGGTTCCATTACACACAGCTGTTACTGCTCCTTCCTATTATCTTAAAATAACTACCTAGTTGGGTTCCATTATACACAGCTGTTACTGCTCCTTCCTGTTATCTTAAAATAACTACCTAGTTGGGTTCCATTACACACAGCTGTTACTGCTGCTTCCTGTTATCTTAAAATAACTACCTAGTTGGGTTCCATTATACACAGCTGTTACTGCTCCTTCCTATTATCTTAAAATAACTACCTAGTTGGGTTCCATTACACACAGCTGTTACTGCTGCTTCCTGTTATCTTAAAATAACTACCTAGTTGGGTTCCATTATACACAGCTGTTACTGCTCCTTCCTGTTATCTTAAAATAACTACCTAGTTGGGTTCCATTACACACAGCTGTTACTGCTCCTTCCTATTATCTTAAAATAACTACCTAGTTGGGTTCCATTACACACAGCTGTTACTGCTCCTTCCTGTTATCTTAAAATAACTACCTAGTTGGGTTCCATTATACACAACTGTTACTGCTCCTTCCTGTTATCTTAAAATAACTACCTAGTTGGGTTCCATTACACACAGCTGTTACTGCTCCTTCCTGTTATCTTAAAATAACTACCTAGTTGGGTTCCATTACACACAGCTGTTACTGCTCCTTCCTATTATCTTAAAATAACTACCTAGTTGGGTTCCATTACACACAGCTGTTACTGCTCCTTCCTGTTATCTTAAAATAACTACCTAGTTGGGTTCCATTACACACAGCTGTTACTGCTCCTTCCTGTTATCTTAAAATAACTACCTAGTTGGGTTCCATTACACACAGCTGTTACTGCTCCTTCCTGTTATCTTAAACACTACTGGACCCAACAATACCACCACCTCATTATCCTGACCAGGAAACACTACTGGACCCAACAATACCACCACCTCATTATCCTGACCAGGAAACACTACTGGACCCAACAATACCACCACCTCATTATCCTGACCAGGAAACACTACTGGACCCAACAATACCACCACCTCATTATCCTGACCAGGAAACACTACTGGACCCAACAATACCACCACCTCATTATCCTGACCAGGAAACACTACTGGACCCAACAATACCACCACCTCATTATCCTGACCAGGAAACACTACTGGACCCAACAATACAACCACCTCATTACCCTGACCAGGAAACACTACTGGACCCAACACCACCACCTCATTATCCTGACCAGGAAACACTACTGGACACAACAATACCACCTCATTATCCTGACCAGGAAACACTACTGGACCCAACACCACCACCTCATTATCCTGACCAGGAAACACTACTGGACCCAACAATACCAACACCTCATTATCCTGACCAGGAAACACTACTGGACCCAACAATACCACCACCTCATTATCCTGACCAGGAAACACTACTGGACCCAACACCACCACCTCATTATCCTGACCAGGAAACACTACTGGACCCAACAATACCAACACCTCATTATCCTGACCAGGAAACACTACTGGACCCAACAATACCACCACCTCATTACCCTGACCAGGAAACACTACTGGACCCAACAATACCACCACCTCATTATCCTGACCAGGAAACACTACTGGACCCAACACCACCACCTCATTATCCTGACCAGGAAACACTACTGGACCCAACAATACCAACACCTCATTATCCTGACCAGGAAACACTACTGGACCCAACAATACCACCCTTCATTATCCTGACCAGGAAACACTACTGGACCCAACACCACCACCTCATTATCCTGACCAGGAAACACTACTGGACCCAACAATACCAACACCTCATTATCCTGACCAGGAAACACTACTGGACCCAACAATACCACCACCTCATTACCCTGACCAGGAAACACTACTGGACCCAACAATACCACCACCTCATTATCCTGACCAGGAAACACTACTGGACCCAACAATACCACCACCTCATTATCCTGACCAGGAAACACTACTGGACCCAACAATACCAACACCTCATTATCCTGACCAGGAAACACTACTGGACACAACAATACCACCTCATTATCCTGACCAGGAAACACTACTGGACCCAACACCACCACCTCATTATCCTGACCAGGAAACACTACTGGACACAACAATACCACCCACCTCATTGACGATGAACAGGCGCTCCTGCAGGGACTTCTTGCACGTGTTGATCTTCTTGGAGCGGACGTTGGTCCGCCACACTCTGAAGGCCTTCCACCTCCTGAAGAGGGCGAAGGCCGGGATGGCCAGGAGGCGATGGTGGCACCGGTACTCATGCTCCCAGCGCTCTAACGGCAGGAAGTCCATCTCCGCGTCAGAGATGCAGGTCACACCCTGCTGGCTGATGGTAGAGTAGTCCTGCTTGTTGATGTTCTCATACGTCACTATCCTGGTTGGGGAAAGGTCAAAGGTGAGAGTTTGGGATGGGTAGTGAGAATAAGGTTGTAGATTTTTATATTTGATAGAGAACTTGGGAGTTCAAATGTTTGCATGAGTGTGTGTGTGTGTCTGTGTCGTCTCTCTTTGTGAGTCCCAATAATACCTCCTTTGTTCTGAAGTGAACACTTGTTCACTACTTCCCACAATCTAAAAGCAATGAATTGGTGCATTATGGGTTAGAGGCAGTTTCCACTATGTTTCTTATACCAGGCAGTCCTTTCCATTAAAATTAGTGAAGGGAAGTGGGATAAATGGAATAAATGGAATTAGAGATAATTGAGAAGTAGCATCTCTCTCTTGTTGACGTTGTTCTTACTTGAAGATATAAGCATCATATCTGATATAGGTTAGGGTGTGTGTTTCTCCCTATCTTGATGTTATAAACATATCTGATATAGGTTAGGGTGTGTGTTTCTCCCTCTCTTACTTGAGGTTATAAACATCATATCTGATATTGGTTAGGGTGTGTGTTTCTCCCTATCTTGATGTTATAAACATATCTGATATAGGTTAGGGTGTGTGTTTCTCCCTATCTTGATGTTATAAACATATCTGATATAGGTTAGGGTGTGTGTTTCTCCCTCTCTTACTTGATGTTATAAACATCATATCTGATATAGGTTAGGGTGTGTGTTTCTCCCTCTCTTACTTGAGGTTATAAACATATCTGATATAGGTTAGGGTGTGTGTTTCTCCCTATCTTGATGTTATAAACATATCTGATATAGGTTAGGGTGTGTGTTTCTCCCTCTCTTACTTGATGTTATAAACATATCTGATATAGGTTAGGGTGTGTGTTTCTCCCTATCTTGATGTTATAAACATCATATCTGATATAGGTTAGGGTGTGTGTTTCTCCCTATCTTGATGTTATAAACATCATATCTGATATAGGTTAGGGTGTGTGTTTCTCCCTATCTTGATGTTATAAACATCATATCTGATATAGGTTAGGGTGTGTGTTTCTCCCTATCTTGATGTTATAAACATCATATCTGATATTGGTTAGGGTGTGTGTTTCTCCCTATCTTGATGTTATAAACATATCTGATATAGGTTAGGGTGTGTGTTTCTCCCTCTCTTACTTGAGGTTATAAACATATCTGATATAGGTTAGGGTGTGTGTTTCTCCCTATCTTGATGTTATAAACATATCTGATATAGGTTAGGGTGTGTGTTTCTCCGTCTCTTACTTGAGGTTATAAACATATCTGATATAGGTTAGGGTGTGTGTTTCTCCCTCTCTTACTTGAGGTTATAAACAACATATCTGATATTGGTTAGGGTGTGTGTTTCTCCCTATCTTGATGTTATAAACATATCTGATATAGGTTAGGGTGTGTGTTTCTCCCTCTCTTACTTGAGGTTATAAACAACATATCTGATATAGGTTAGGGTGTGTGTTTCTCCCTATCTTGATGTTATAAACATATCTGATATAGGTTAGGGTGTGTGTTTCTCCGTCTCTTACTTGAGGTTATAAACATATCTGATATAGGTTAGGGTGTGTGTTTCTCCCTCTCTTACTTGAGGTTATAAACATCATATCTGATATAGGTTAGGGTGTGTGTTTCTCCCTCTCTTACTTGAGGTTATAAACAACATATCTGATATAGGTTAGGGTGTGTGTTTCTCCGTCTCTTACTTGAGGTTATAAACATCATATCTGATATAGGTTAGGGTGTGTGTTTCTCCCTCTCTTACTTGAGGTTATAAACATCATATCTGATATAGGTTAGGGTGTGTGTTTCTCCCTATCTTGAGGTTATAAACATCATATCTGATATAGGTTAGGGTGTGTGTTTCTCCCTCTCTTACTTGATGTTATAAACATATCTGATATAGGTTAGGGTGTGTGTTTCTCCCTATCTTGATGTTATAAACATCATATCTGATATAGGTTAGGGTGTGTGTTTCTCCCTCTCTTACTTGAGGTTATAAACATCATATCTGATATAGGTTAGGGTGTGTGTTTCTCCCTCTCTTACTTGATGTTATAAACATATCTGATATAGGTTAGGGTGTGTGTTTCTCCCTATCTTGATGTTATAAACATCATATCTGATATAGGTTAGGGTGTGTGTTTCTCCCTATCTTACTTGAGGTTATAAACATCATATCTGATATAGGTTAGGGTGTGTGTTTCTCCCTCTCTTGATGTTATAAACATATCTGATATAGGTTAGGGTGTGTGTTTCTCCCTATCTTGATGTTATAAACATATCTGATATTGGTTAGGGTGTGTGTTTCTCCCTCTCTTGATGTTATAAACATATCTGATATAGGTTAGGGTGTGTGTTTCTCCCTATCTTGATGTTATAAACATCATATCTGATATAGGTTAGGGTGTGTGTTTCTCCCTATCTTACTTGATGTTATAAACATATCTGATATAGGTTAGGGTGTGTGTTTCTCCCTATCTTGATGTTATAAACATATCTGATATAGGTTAGGGTGTGTGTTTCTCCCTCTCTTACTTGAGGTTATAAACATCATATCTGATATAGGTTAGGGTGTGTGTTTCTCCCTATCTTGATGTTATAAACATCATATCTGATATAGGTTAGGGTGTGTGTTTCTCCCTATCTTGATGTTATAAACATATCTGATATAGGTTAGGGTGTGTGTTTCTCCCTATCTTGATGTTATAAACATATCTGATATAGGTTAGGGTGTGTGTTTCTCCCTCTCTTACTTGAGGTTATAAACATCATATCTGATATTGGTTAGGGTGTGTGTTTCTCCCTCTCTTGATGTTATAAACATATCTGATATAGGTTAGGGTGTGTGTTTCTCCCTCTCTTGATGTTATAAACATATCTGATATTGGTTAGGGTGTGTGTTTCTCCCTCTCTTACTTGAGGTTATAAACATATCTGATATAGGTTAGGGTGTGTGTTTCTCCCTCTCTTACTTGAGGTTATAAACATATCTGATATAGGTTAGGGTGTGTGTTTCTCCCTCTCTTGATGTTATAAACATATCTGATATAGGTTAGGGTGTGTGTTTCTCCCTCTCTTACTTGATGTTATAAACATATCTGATATAGGTTAGGGTGTGTGTTTCTCCCTATCTTGATGTTATAAACATATCTGATATAGGTTAGGGTGTGTGTTTCTCCCTCTCTTACTTGAGGTTATAAACATATCTGATATAGGTTAGGGTGTGTGTTTCTCCCTCTCTTACTTGAGGTTCTAAACATCATATCTGATATAGGTTAGGGTGTGTGTTTCTCCCTCTCTTACTTGAGGTTATAAACATCATATCTGATATAGGTTAGGGTGTGTGTTTCTCCGTCTCTTACTTGAGGTTATAAACATATCTGATATAGGTTAGGGTGTGTGTTTCTCCCTCTCTTACTTGAGGTTATAAACAACATATCTGATATTGGTTAGGGTGTGTGTTTCTCCCTATCTTGATGTTATAAACATATCTGATATAGGTTAGGGTGTGTGTTTCTCCCTCTCTTACTTGAGGTTATAAACAACATATCTGATATAGGTTAGGGTGTGTGTTTCTCCCTATCTTGATGTTATAAACATATCTGATATAGGTTAGGGTGTGTGTTTCTCCGTCTCTTACTTGAGGTTATAAACATATCTGATATAGGTTAGGGTGTGTGTTTCTCCCTCTCTTACTTGAGGTTATAAACATCATATCTGATATAGGTTAGGGTGTGTGTTTCTCCCTCTCTTACTTGAGGTTATAAACAACATATCTGATATAGGTTAGGGTGTGTGTTTCTCCGTCTCTTACTTGAGGTTATAAACATCATATCTGATATAGGTTAGGGTGTGTGTTTCTCCCTCTCTTACTTGAGGTTATAAACATCATATCTGATATAGGTTAGGGTGTGTGTTTCTCCCTATCTTGAGGTTATAAACATCATATCTGATATAGGTTAGGGTGTGTGTTTCTCCCTCTCTTACTTGATGTTATAAACATATCTGATATAGGTTAGGGTGTGTGTTTCTCCCTATCTTGATGTTATAAACATCATATCTGATATAGGTTAGGGTGTGTGTTTCTCCCTCTCTTACTTGAGGTTATAAACATCATATCTGATATAGGTTAGGGTGTGTGTTTCTCCCTCTCTTACTTGATGTTATAAACATATCTGATATAGGTTAGGGTGTGTGTTTCTCCCTATCTTGATGTTATAAACATAATATCTGATATAGGTTAGGGTGTGTGTTTCTCCCTATCTTACTTGAGGTTATAAACATCATATCTGATATAGGTTAGGGTGTGTGTTTCTCCCTCTCTTGATGTTATAAACATATCTGATATAGGTTAGGGTGTGTGTTTCTCCCTATCTTGATGTTATAAACATATCTGATATTGGTTAGGGTGTGTGTTTCTCCCTCTCTTGATGTTATAAACATATCTGATATAGGTTAGGGTGTGTGTTTCTCCCTATCTTGATGTTATAAACATCATATCTGATATAGGTTAGGGTGTGTGTTTCTCCCTATCTTACTTGATGTTATAAACATATCTGATATAGGTTAGGGTGTGTGTTTCTCCCTATCTTGATGTTATAAACATATCTGATATAGGTTAGGGTGTGTGTTTCTCCCTCTCTTACTTGAGGTTATAAACATCATATCTGATATAGGTTAGGGTGTGTGTTTCTCCCTATCTTGATGTTATAAACATCATATCTGATATAGGTTAGGGTGTGTGTTTCTCCCTATCTTGATGTTATAAACATATCTGATATAGGTTAGGGTGTGTGTTTCTCCCTATCTTGATGTTATAAACATATCTGATATAGGTTAGGGTGTGTGTTTCTCCCTCTCTTACTTGAGGTTATAAACATCATATCTGATATTGGTTAGGGTGTGTGTTTCTCCCTCTCTTGATGTTATAAACATATCTGATATTGGTTAGGGTGTGTGTTTCTCCCTCTCTTACTTGAGGTTATAAACATATCTGATATAGGTTAGGGTGTGTGTTTCTCCCTCTCTTACTTGAGGTTATAAACATATCTGATATAGGTTAGGGTGTGTGTTTCTCCCTCTCTTGATGTTATAAACATATCTGATATAGGTTAGGGTGTGTGTTTCTCCCTCTCTTACTTGATGTTATAAACATATCTGATATAGGTTAGGGTGTGTGTTTCTCCCTATCTTGATGTTATAAACATATCTGATATAGGTTAGGGTGTGTGTTTCTCCCTCTCTTACTTGAGGTTATAAACATATCTGATATAGGTTAGGGTGTGTGTTTCTCCCTCTCTTACTTGAGGTTCTAAACATCATATCTGATATAGGTTAGGGTGTGTGTTTCTCCCTCTCTTACTTGAGGTTATAAACATCATATCTGATATAGGTTAGGGTGTGTGTTTCTCCCTCTCTTACTTGAGGTTATAAACATCATATCTGATATAGGTTAGGGTGTGTGTTTCTCCCTCTCTTACTTGAGGTTATAAACATATCTGATATAGGTTAGGGTGTGTGTTTCTCCCTATCTTGATGTTATAAACATATCTGATATAGGTTAGGGTGTGTGTTTCTCCCTCTCTTACTTGAGGTTATAAACATATCTGATATAGGTTAGGGTGTGTGTTTCTCCCTCTCTTGATGTTATAAACATATCTGATATTGGTTAGGGTGTGTGTTTCTCCCTATCTTGATGTTATAAACATATCTGATATAGGTTAGGGTGTGTGTTTCTCCCTATCTTGATGTTATAAACATATCTGATATAGGTTAGGGTGTGTGTTTCTCCCTCTCTTACTTGAGGTTATAAACATATCTGATATAGGTTAGGGTGTGTGTTTCTCCCTCTCTTGATGTTATAAACATATCTGATATTGGTTAGGGTGTGTGTTTCTCCCTATCTTGATGTTATAAACATCATATCTGATATAGGTTAGGGTGTGTGTTTCTCCCTATCTTGATGTTATAAACATATCTGATATAGGTTAGGGTGTGTGTTTCTCCCTCTCTTACTTGAGGTTATAAACATCATATCTGATGTAGGTTAGGGTGTGTGTTTCTCCCTCTCTTACTTGAGGTTATAAACATATCTGATATAGGTTAGGGTGTGTGTTTCTCCCTCTCTTACTTGAGGTTATAAACATATCTGATATAGGTTAGGGTGTGTGTTTCTCCCTATCTTGAGGTTATAAACATCATATCTGATATTGGTTAGGGTGTGTGTTTCTCCCTCTCTTACTTGAGGTTATAAACATATCTGATATAGGTTAGGGTGTGTGTTTCTCCCTCTCTTGATGTTATAAACATATCTGATATAGGTTAGGGTGTGTGTTTCTCCCTCTCTTACTTGATGTTATAAACATATCTGATATAGGTTAGGGTGTGTGTTTCTCCCTATCTTGATGTTATAAACATATCTGATATAGGTTAGGGTGTGTGTTTCTCCCTCTCTTACTTGAGGTTATAAACATATCTGATATAGGTTAGGGTGTGTGTTTCTCCCTCTCTTACTTGAGGTTCTAAACATCATATCTGATATAGGTTAGGGTGTGTGTTTCTCCCTCTCTTACTTGAGGTTATAAACATCATATCTGATATAGGTTAGGGTGTGTGTTTCTCCCTCTCTTACTTGAGGTTATAAACATCATATCTGATATAGGTTAGGGTGTGTGTTTCTCCCTCTCTTACTTGAGGTTATAAACATATCTGATATAGGTTAGGGTGTGTGTTTCTCCCTATCTTGATGTTATAAACATATCTGATATAGGTTAGGGTGTGTGTTTCTCCCTCTCTTACTTGAGGTTATAAACATATCTGATATAGGTTAGGGTGTGTGTTTCTCCCTCTCTTGATGTTATAAACATATCTGATATTGGTTAGGGTGTGTGTTTCTCCCTATCTTGATGTTATAAACATATCTGATATAGGTTAGGGTGTGTGTTTCTCCCTATCTTGATGTTATAAACATATCTGATATAGGTTAGGGTGTGTGTTTCTCCCTCTCTTACTTGAGGTTATAAACATATCTGATATAGGTTAGGGTGTGTGTTTCTCCCTATCTTGATGTTATAAACATATCTGATATAGGTTAGGGTGTGTGTTTCTCCCTCTCTTACTTGAGGTTATAAACATATCTGATATAGGTTAGGGTGTGTGTTTCTCCCTCTCTTGATGTTATAAACATATCTGATATTGGTTAGGGTGTGTGTTTCTCCCTATCTTGATGTTATAAACATCATATCTGATATAGGTTAGGGTGTGTGTTTCTCCCTATCTTGATGTTATAAACATATCTGATATAGGTTAGGGTGTGTGTTTCTCCCTCTCTTACTTGAGGTTATAAACATCATATCTGATGTAGGTTAGGGTGTGTGTTTCTCCCTCTCTTACTTGAGGTTATAAACATATCTGATATAGGTTAGGGTGTGTGTTTCTCCCTCTCTTACTTGAGGTTATAAACATATCTGATATAGGTTAGGGTGTGTGTTTCTCCCTATCTTGAGGTTATAAACATCATATCTGATATTGGTTAGGGTGTGTGTTTCTCCCTCTCTTACTTGAGGTTATAAACATATCTGATATAGGTTAGGGTGTGTGTTTCTCCCTCTCTTACTTGAGGTTATAAACATCATATCTGATATAGGTTAGGGTGTGTGTTTCTCCCTCTCTTGATGTTATAAACATCATATCTGATATAGGTTAGGGTGTGTGTTTCTCCCTCTCTTACTTGAGGTTATAAACATCATATCTGATATAGGTTAGGGTGTGTGTTTCTCCCTCTCTTACTTGAGGTTATAAACATATCTGATATAGGTTAGGGTGTGTGTTTCTCCCTCTCTTGATGTTATAAACATATCTGATATAGGTTAGGGTGTGTGTTTCTCCCTATCTTGATGTTATAAACATATCTGATATAGGTTAGGGTGTGTGTTTCTCCCTATCTTGATGTTATAAACATATCTGATATTGGTTAGGGTGTGTGTTTCTCCCTATCTTGATGTTATAAACATCATATCTGATATAGGTTAGGGTGTGTGTTTCTCCCTATCTTGATGTTATAAACATATCTGATATTGGTTAGGGTGTGTGTTTCTCCCTATCTTGATGTTATAAACATATCTGATATAGGTTAGGGTGTGTGTTTCTCCCTCTCTTACTTGAGGTTATAAACATATCTGATATAGGTTAGGGTGTGTGTTTCTCCCTCTCTTGATGTTATAAACATATCTGATATAGGTTAGGGTGTGTGTTTCTCCCTATCTTGATGTTATAAACATCATATCTGATATAGGTTAGGGTGTGTGTTTCTCCCTATCTTGATGTTATAAACATATCTGATATTGGTTAGGGTGTGTGTTTCTCCCTATCTTGATGTTATAAACATATCTGATATAGGTTAGGGTGTGTGTTTCTCCCTATCTTGATGTTATAAACATATCTGATATAGGTTAGGGTGTGTGTTTCTCCCTCTCTTACTTGAGGTTATAAGCATCATATTTGATGGAGCTCTTGGGTGCGGCAGAGGTCATGTACAGGAAGCCCAGGTGAGGGTTGTTCCGGATGATTCTGACGATGTCCGGCGGGGAGCGTATTTTGGCACGGATCACATCCTCTGCAGAGCTGAAGATGATGGGGTGACTGGCCGGGAGAGGGAAGGGGGAGTGGAGGAAGGCTCCGGTGGGGGAGGGCTTTGCGGACTTGGAGGAGCGAGGGCGTTTGGGGGGAGAGGGGGAACACAGGGTACTCTGGGTCATCTGAGCCTGGAGGGAGGAAGCAGTGACAGTCAGTTTTATATTTTTATTTATTTGACTTTGAAAAGCGTCATGAACAGCTGAAAGGGGACTTTGTACTACGTCTCTTGACAACAAAAGAGACAGATACTGACTGTGGACTGGTTTCTTCTGTGGCTCAAATGAGGTTGATGGAAGTACTGGTTAAAACAGAACAAGAAAGGCTATGAGTTTAACAGTTGTCTGACCCGTATCAGTCCACTGTGACACCTCTCAGCTTCAGAGAGCTTCAGAGTCATCAGAGAGCGAGGGGGCTATAGGGAGGGCTACTGATGAACAGAGCACAGCTCAGTATCTGCCTCCCACCGTCTACAATCAAGAATTTATTTCAGACCATGGCTGTATATCACTAGTGAAATCATGGTTAAGACAATCTGGATTTCAAATTAAACCATGTCAAATCTGCATGACGTCTGTCTGTCCAGCAGAGCCCTTCTCAGTCTTCCACCTGTTTCTCCTTGACGTGGTCAGGCAGCTCAGGGAGGTGAAGGGTGGAGCTCTGTCTGTCAGGGGCCTTGTCCATCCACTCTACCCCAGCAAGGGAGGGCGACGGAGGCTTCCAGCCCGACTGGAGCAGCCTCTCCCGGTTCTGCCTGTGGATGAACTCTGGCTGCTTGTGGTCCTGGTACTTCTTCAGGATGGGCTGAATGAGAGAAGATGTGTAAATAGAGGTGTTTATGTGCTTATGGGGCAGTTGATGTCTGGGATGGTTATGAGAACAAAGGCTGATATTTAGAAAACATTACTGTGAGCAAACAGTGTTTACAAGTGGCTGGGTCCCCATATTCACCCCCCACCCCCCCCCCCCCACCCACCCCCCCACCCACCAGTATCTCCAGCGGTACGGGTCTCTGCCCTGCCCTCCTGCGTTCCTGGGCCTTGGTGGTGTGTGTGAAGACCAGGGCATCAGGGTTGCGTTGTGCCTGGCTCGGGGCTACTGAGATCAGCCTGGCTCTCAGTGCCTCTGGGTCTATGTGGCCCGGGGACATGGTGAATGGGAGGGTCATCCTCTGCTGCCGGGCCCCCGCCACCTCCTCTCTACCTGGGCCAGCCTGGCAGCGAGGGGACCCCTTCTGGGAGAACGAAGACATGGTGGCTCAGATAGTCTGACACTCTGGGTCTGAGTGGATACTGTGTGTGGGGGTGAAGAAGGAGAGAGCACAAGGAGAGGGAGGTGGGGGACGATAAGCTCTCCCTTTCGTTTCGGTCTATCAACTCGTGTCAAAGCAAACTATAGTAGCATGCAAGTCACTTTGCACATTACAGACATTTCTGTTGTTTAGCAACTTACCTGGCAACAAGAGACAAACATTGCAATATAACGTTAAATCAAAAAAGTTCAAAACAAACATAGCCAACAACATCCGCTAACGCTGAGACGGTTATATACAGTGATATCACAACATCAGTTTGGTTAACAGAAACAATGTAGCGCTAGAAATTTATAACATACTTCTGAGCAAGTCAAGGTGTATTACTTACATAGCTATCAATGGCACTTCAACATAGACATTAGTAGAGAAACTACAGAACATTAGCTACACTTGTTATCGCCGGTTCTCTTGTCAGAAGTGGAAACTAATCGTGAGTTTATTGTTTCTTAGCAACCAGCACCTCCTGGACACCGCGCGGAGAGCAACAGCTGCACATGCGCGCTTTGCAGTACAACTCACCATTCATGTCCCAAAGTTACAGGGATTTTAAAACTAGGCAAAAATACCTGCACCCTACAATAGTTTGTATGGCTAGATTCCCAACAGAACGCGGACTGTCATGCATTTTTTTTCCTTCATGGTAAAACTCTAGACCTCAAAGATGGGTTGCAGTTGAACCTGCAGACATTCCTGATATCGTCTTGATTCTGCACTATTGAAACACACTATCGCAGGATAACCTGACAGAGCATCCTGGAGACAGTCGCTCAACCATACATACATTAAACATGATCATATGCACCAGTCAATTCATTTAGTTAATTTATCCCACCACAGAAAGGTGGATTTAAATACTTCCCAACAATGATCACAGAAGGCAAATTTTACACTGACAACACCTAAGAAAATGTTTATATTTCCCAACACAATGACCACAAAAAGTTTGACCACAGAAATAATGACCACAAAAAGTTTGACCACATAAATAATGACCACAAAAAGTTGGACCACAGAAATAATGACCACAAAAATATTTCCTAACAACGACAAGAAAACACACCAGAAAGACAATTTAAATATATTTTAATAACAGACATCACAGTGAATGGCATAAATCCATAACAGACATTGGCATTTCTGTAGAAATGGTTGGCAATGCACACAGTCAGGGATGGAAATTAAGCTAGCCCGATGCTAGTACACCTCAGACTGGCTAGTAGAAAATGTAGCCAATTAGCCCAACAGCTAGTGAAATGTTATATTTTTGTATTATTATATGGCACAGCGGACAAGTGCCCAAAATCCTTAGGTTCCATCCCTGCACACCGCTATAGAGACTCCAGGTCTGCCATGGACGATGTTTTCCTCCTCTGTGACGTCATTATACTCAGCTGAAAGAGAAAAGACAGAAAAATGAGTGTGTTAGAAACAGTCAAAGCCAACAAAGTCCTCTCAGTGTCGGGGCTTCTTCAAAGACGTGTGTCCATGAAGATTATATGGGACAGGAGACACGCCGTTGCTGTGCAGCGTTCCAGTACTGCATCTCATCTCAATAAGATCCAGGGTCCTATTCATGAGACAGCAAACTAAGTAACACTGACTAAAACAGGGAGGGACTACCTACACGTGTCCAATAACTCCCTTTGAGTTTCTGTTGCGCAACGTTTTTGAACTGTTTTACTACAGCGTGCCCAATAAATATGACCCTGTGGTGATATCAGACAACTGAGCTGACATCATCAGTGTGCGCCTCTCCCTGGCCCCAGTGTAAGACCCCTAGTACCTGTTGTGAGGCTGTAGTTGCCTTCTGTTCTGCCTGAGTCAAACGCCTCTGGAGACGACTGTTCTTCTCCTGATACTCTGCCATCTGCCTCTCGTACTAGACAACAACAGGACACATTTCAACCACAACGTTAGAGACACTTCCCCTACTGGACCCAGCAACAATACACTGACATCACATTTCCTCATTATATGAATTATGATGCGGGTTGCTATTGGTTTCAAGGTGTGGAGTAGTGTGTTGAATTCACGTAAGTTGAACAATTGTCTTTGTTCCTTTTTTAAAAATCTTCTATAAAACGGTATGCGTGTATGTATGCATGTATGTATGCGTGTGTGTATGTATGCGTGTGTATGTATGTATGTATGCGTGTGTGTATGTATGTGTGTATGTATGCGTGTGTATGTATGTATGTATGTATGTATGTATGCGCGTGTGTATGTATGTATGTATGTATGTATGCGTGTGTATGTATGTATGTATGTATGTATGCGAGTGTGTATGTATGTATGCGTGTGTATGTATGTATGTATGCACGTGTGTATGTATGTATGTATGTATGCGTGTGTATGTATGTATGTATGCGCGTGTGTATGTATGTATGCGTGTGTATGTATGTATGCGTGTATGTATGTATGTATGTATGTATGTATGTATGCGTGTATGTATGTGTGTATGTATGTGTGTATGTATGTGTGTATGTATGTATGTATGTATGCGTGTGTATGTATGTATGTGTGTGTGTGTGTGTGTATGTATGCATGTATGTATGCGTGTGTGTGTGTATGTATGTATGTATGTATGTGCGTGTGTGTGCGTGTGTGTATGTATGTATGCGTGTGTGTATGTATGTATGCGTGTGTGTGTGTATGTGTATGTATGTATGTATGCGTGTGTGTGTGTATGTGTATGTATGTATGTATGCATGCGTGTGTGTATGTATGTGTGTGTATGTATGCGTGTGTGTATGTATGTATGCGTGTGTGTGTGTGTGTGTGTGTGTATGTGTATGTATGTATGCATGCGTGTGTGTATGTATGTATGCGTGTGTGTATGTATGTATGTATGCGTGTGTTAGAGTCACCTCTACTATGGTCTCGTGGTCAGTCACCAGCTGGATCTCCAGTTCCTGACAACGTTGCTTCTGTCGACTCAGCTCACCCCTGAAACCAACAGACCGTGTCATAGTGGTCATCGACCAATCATCAAACACATACTCATATCAAAACATCCACTCATCAACTAGCAACTGTGTCAAACAGTGGGCCATTTGGTCCGTAGCCTGTCAATCTCTCCCCTCTACATTGTGTGTAGGAGGCTTGAAACGTTGTTTTTACTGTGATCTGCAAAGTGAGAAAGAGCCAGAACAGCTTCTCAGAAGTTCAAAGCAGAACGGAAAAGGTGGGCGTCCTCAAACCAAATTGGTGAGTTTGTAGACTTGCCTGTATGGACACTGGGCTATTATGGTGGAGTGTCAGTAAGAAGGTCAGATCACAGTTTATTGGTCATATACAAACAGGTGTACCCAGTACATTGAACTAACTTGAGGCTGGTGAGTTTGGTGTGGAAGGTCAGGGTGAGGGTCTTGGCCTCCTCTTTCCAGCGCTGGCTGGTCTTCTGCTGGGCAGAGAGGAGGCGGGTCAGGTCAGCACTGGAGCTCCTACTGCTTTCCTCCAGCTCCCTGACCCGGGCTTCCAGACCCTGCTCCTTTAGGGAATACTCCTGCTCCATCTGGGAAACCTGGGGAGAGGAGGGGGGAAGTGAGGGTGGGTGTGAGGGGGGAAGTGAGGGGGGGGGGGGGGGGGGGGTGCGTTTGTGAGTGTCTCCGACTTGACCTGCCCACCTGTTTAATCCTCATCTTGTTTTCACCTTCCTCTACCTGCTAGACCTGTCTCCCTCATCTCCCACCTTCCTCTACCTGCTAGACCTGTCTCCCTCATCTCCCACCTTCCTCTACCAGCTAGACCTGTCTCCCTCATCTCCCACCTTCCTCTACCAGCTAGACCTGTCTCCCTCCTCATCTCCCACCTTCCTCTACCAGCTAGACCTGTCTCCCTCCTCATCTCCCACATTCCTCTACCAGCTAGACCTGTCTCCCTCCTCATCTCCCACCTTCCTCTACCTGCTAGACCTGTCTCCCTCCTCATCTCCCACCTTCCTCTACCAGCTAGACCTGTCTCCCTCCTCATCTCCCACCTTCCTCTACCAGCTAGACCTGTCTCCCTCCTCATCTCCCACCTTCCTCTACCAGCTAGACCTGTCTCCCTCCTCATCTCCCACCTTCCTCTACCAGCTAGACCTGTCTCCCTCATCTCCCACCTTCCTATACCAGCTAGACCTGTCTCCCTCCTCATCTCCCACCTTCCTCTACCTGCTAGACCTGTCTCCCACCTTCCTCTACCTGCTTCCCTCCTCATCTCCCACCTTCCTCTACCTGCCTCCTCATCTCTGTTTCTGCAGACTGGTCTTACGTGTTGTTACGCCCGTCTCTGTGCGAGCAGCAAAGCCTTGCATAGTTGGTTTATATCCCTGTCCTTCCTCTACCCTGATCCCTCCCGTTCATACTGCATCCAGTCTGGTCTTAAAGGTGCTTAACCAGGTAGTCTCACCTGCTGCTTAGCTCTCCTCTGGGTCATCATGCTAGCCTTGCGTAGCTCCTCCATCTCCCTGCGGAGCTGCATGTTCTCCTGCTGCAGCTGGAGCCGCTCCTCGCTGACCCCGCTGCAGTCCTCCCTGGCTGCAGACAGAGACCCCTGCAGCCGCCGCACCTCCTCCTGGCACCGGGACAACTCCTCACTGTAGCTGTGGGGGGAAAGGGGAGGGAGGGGGAGAGAAAGGAGGAAGAGAGAGGGGGAATTTAGATTACAAAGTACTGTATACACTTGGGTCCAGACAGGTGACAGGCAGACTTTAAAAAAAAGCACACTTAACAGCTGAACACAGATCTCAGATCAGCAGCTCAGACTAAGCACACAGAAATATGTGTCTCACTCCATCTCCAGTTTCTTCATCTTGTTGTGTGTGCTCTGCAGGGTGATGTTCATGTCGTCCTTCAGTCTCTCAGCATTCAGAGACCTCTGGTGGAGGACCTCCATCTTCCTGTACTCTGGCTCTCCTCTACCCTCCTTATACACCTGGAGTACAGATGACATAGGAACAGGTTATAATGCATTAGAACTCTTCATAACCTCCATTCCCCATAAAGTTCCTCCACCACCTGTAGGAATGTATGATCCAGTTTGGTAAAACAATAGTATGACTTCTTCCCCAATCACCTCACCTTCTCCCCCCCCCCCCCCTCCCACCTTCTCCGGGTCCTCCTCCACCCCCACCTTCTCCAGGTCCTCCTCCACCCCCCCACCTTCTCCAGGTCCTCCTCCACCCCCACCTTCTCCAGGTCCTCCTCCACCCCCCCACCTTCTCCAGGTCCTCCTCCACCCCACCTTCTCCAGGTCCTCCTCCCCCCCACCTTCTCCAGGTCCTCCTCCACCCCCCCACCTTCTCCAGGTCCTCCTCCTCCCCCCCACCTTCTCCAGGTCCTCCTCCACCCCACCTTCTCCAGGTCCTCCTCCCCCCCACCTTCTCCAGGTCCTCCTCCCCCCCACCTTCTCCAGGTCCTCCTTCACCCCACCTTCTCCAGGTCCTCCTCCCCCCCACCTTCTCCAGGTCCTCCCCCCCCCACCTTCTCCAGGTCCTCCACCCCCCCACCTTCTCCAGGTCCTCCACCCCCTCACCTTCTCCAGGTCCTCCACCCCCTCACCTTCTCCAGGTCCTCCTCCACCCCACCTTCTCCAGGTCCTCCTCCACAACCCCCCCTCACCTTCTCCAGGTCCTCCTCCACCCCACCTTCTCCAGGTCCTCCTCCACAACCCCCCCCCACCTTCTCCAGTTCCTCCTCCACAACCCCCCCCCCCCACCTTCTCCAGGTCCTCCTCCACAACCCCCCCTCACCTTCTCCAGTTCCTCCTCCAGTTCCTCCTCCACAACCCCCCTCACCTTCTCCAGTTCCTCCTCCACAACCCTCCCCATCTTCTCCAGTTCCTCCTCCACTCCATCACCTTCTCCAGGTCCTCCTCCACAACCCCACTCACCTTCTCCAGTTCCTCCTCCACAACCCTCCCCACCTTCTCCAGTTCCTCCTCCACAACCCCCCCCCCTCACCTTCTCCAGTTCCTCCTCCACAACCCCCCCCTCACCTTCTCCAGTTCCTCCTCCACCTTCTCCAGTTCCTCCTCCACAACCCCCCTCACCTTCTCCAGTTCCTCCTCCACAACCCTCCCCATCTTCTCCAGTTCCTCCTCCACTCCATCACCTTCTCCAGGTCCTCCTCCACAACCCCACTCGCCTTCTCCAGTTCCTCCTCCACAACCCTCCCCACCTTCTCCAGTTCCTCCTCCACAACCCCCCCCCTCACCTTCTCCAGTTCCTCCTCCACAACCCCCCCCCTCAACTTCTCCAGTTCCTCCTCCACAACCCCCCCCTCACCTTCTCCAGTTCCTCCTCCACAACCCCCCCCCCCCCTCACCTTCTCCAGTTCCTCCTCCACAACCCCCCCCCCCCCTCACCTTCTCCAGTTCCTCCTCCACAACCCCCCCCTCACCTTCTCCAGTTCCTCCTCCACAACCCCCCCTCACCTTCTCCAGTTCCTCCTCCACTGCCCGCATCTCTCTCATGGACCTCTCCATCTGAGACTCTTTATCTGCACACTCCAGTTGTAGAGCCGACAACTCCTCAGCCATCCGATGGATCTGTGAGTTGCACTGTTTACGTACGTTCTCTACCTAAAAGAAACACAATCCAGAACTAGTCAAGAACACCTGAAGTAACAACAGATAGTATACATCCCACATATTCTACCTGCTCTGTCACTTTAGCCAGCAGCATGCCACCCTGCATACCACTGCTGGCTTGCTTCTGAAGCTAAGCAGGGTTGGTCCTGGTCAGTCCCTGGATGGGAGACCAGATGCTGCTGGAAGTGGTGTTGGAGGGACAGTAGGAGGCACTCTTTCCTCTGGTCTAAAAAATATCCCAATGACCCAGGGCAGTGATTGGGGACATTACCCTGTGTAGGGTGCCGTCTTTCGGATGGGACGTTAAACGGGTGTCCTGACTCTCTGAGGTCATTAAAGATCCCATGGCATTTATTGTAAGAGTAGGGGTGTTAACTCCGAAGACCTGACTAAATTCCCAATCTGGCTCTCAAAACCATCACGGTCACCTAATGATCCCCAGTTTACAATTGGCTCATTCATCCCCCTCCTCTCCCCTGTAACTATTACCCAGGTCGTTGTTGTAAATGAGAACGTGTTCTCAGTCAACTTACCTGGTAAAATCACGGAAAAATACAAATAATTAAACTTGACAAAACAATTATATTCTGTAAGTCAGGCTTTTCAGAGGGAAATGCAGAGAGCTGCACCCCTGGTTTCACCACAGTGAAATGCACACTGCAGCTTGTGAGTGTGTGCTATTTCAGTGTCCAGGCACGTCTACATTTAGACCCGTGTCTGACAGCCTGGTGAAGGCTAACATTAACAGGCTTGGGGCGTTAGATCTTAAATCAGAGCCATTAATAGAATGGTAATCACAGTCCCTCCCTGGTAAACAGCCAGGCAGAGAAGTCAGGTCAGGGAGTTCCTCAAGGAAAAACTATACGGACACTGCTGAGCTGCAAACAGATCATTTCAGAATTGGTTAAAATTAGGTTAGGGTTTGGTTATAGTTCAAGTTAGGGCTAGTTTCGATTTAGGTTAGTCATTTTACAGGTCAGCAGTGTCCTTAGTCTTCTACGTTCCTCTACTGAGAACACAGCATCAAGAGAGAACGTGGTCAGGAGGCAGCAGCTCCGTTCCTCTACTGAGAACACAGCATCAAGAGAGAACGTGGTCAGGAGGCAGCAGCTCCGTTCCTCTACTGAGAACACAGCATCAAGAGAGAACGTGGTCAGGAGGCAGCAGCTCCGTTCCTCTACTGAGAACACAGCATCAAGAGAGAACGTGGTCAGGAGGCAGCAGCTCCGTTCCTCTACTGAGAACACAGCATCAAGAGAGAATGTGGTCAGGAGGCAGCAGCTCAGTTCCTCTACTGAGAACACAGCATCAAGAGAGAACGTGGTCAGGAGGCAGCTCTCTACTGAGAACACAGCATCAAGAGAGAACGTGGTCAGGAAGAAGCAGCTCCGTTCCTCTACTGAGAACACAGCATCAAGAGAGAACGTGGTCAGGAAGAAGCAGCCTAACAGGTTGAGGTAGTAGTGTACTGTTGATGTATTGGAGATAATGAAACACTATGGTAAAACGCTGGGACTAGTGTTAGAGAGGGTGGTTCAGGATGGCGGGACTAGGGTTAGAGAGGGTGGTTCAGGATGGCGGGACTAGGGTTAGAGAGGGTGGTTCAGGATGGCGGGACTAGGGTTAGAGAGGGTGGTTCAGGATGGCGGGACTAGGGTTAGAGAGGGTGGTTCAGGATGCCGGGACTAGGGTTAGAGAGGGTGGTTCAGGATGCCGGGACTAGGGTTAGAGAGGGTGGTTCAGGATGCCGGGACTAGGGTTAGAGAGGGTGGCTCAGGATGCCGGGGCTAGGGTTAGAGAGGGTGGCTCAGGATGCCGGGACTAGGGTTAGAGAGGATGGCTCAGGATGCCGGGAAAAAGGGTTAGAGAGGGTGGCTCAGGATGCCGGGACAAGGGTTAGAGAGGGTGGCTCAGGACGCCGGGACTAGGGTTAGAGAGAGTGGCTCAGGACGCCGGGACTAGGGTTAGAGAGGGTGGCTTAGGACGCCGGGACTAGGGTTAGAGAGGGTGGCTCAGAACGCCGGGACTAGGGTTAGAGAGGGTGGCTCAGAACGCCGGGACTAGGGTTAAAGAGGGTGGCTCAGAACGCCGGGACTAGGGTTAGAGAGGGTGGCTCAGAACGCCGGGACTAGGGTTAGAGAGGGTGGCTCAGAACGCCGGGACTAGGGTTAGAGAGGGTGGCTCAGAACGCCGGGACTAGGGTTAGAGAGGGTGGCTCAGAACGCCGGGACTAGGGTTAGAGAGGGTGGCTCAGAACGCCGGGACTAGGGTTAGAGAGGGTGGCTCAGAACGCCAGGACTAGGGTTAGAGAGGGTGGTTCAAGATGCCGGGACTAGGGTTAGAGAGGGTGTTTCAGGATGCCGGGACTAGGGTTAGAGAGGGTGGTTCAGGATGCCGGGACTAGGGTAAGAGAGGGTGGTTCAGGATGCCGGGACAAGGGTTAGGGTACAGTTGGGGAGGACTAGGGTTAGCATTTTGAAAAAGGAGTTGAGAGACACCTCTTTCCTGGTGCGTATGGCAGCATCCTGGATCAGTTGTCTGACGGCTTCATTCATCCTGTCCAGCTCCTCAGATTTCTGTTTCTCTCTCAACAGGGCCTGATAGGGAGATACATACCACCATCACATACCACCATCACAACCAGAGTTATGCTAAATGACAGATAGTCCCTGACCAGACAGAGATATATACCACCATCACCATCAGCAGCGTTATGCTGAATGACAGACAGTCCCTGACCGGACAGAGATATATACCACCATCACCATCAGCAGCGTTATGCTGAATGACAGACAGTCCCTGACCGGACAGAGATATATACCACCATCACCATCAGCAGCGTTATGCTGAATGACAGACAGTCCCTGACCGGACAGAGAGGAGTGAAGGGTGTGAAGGAAGGGGTAGAGAGGAGGTTGTCTGACCTGGTGAGACAGAGAGAGGTTAGATTGTGTCCAGGGAAGCAGACCGTAGCAGTAGAAGACTGTATGTACCTGGTCCTTCTGTAGAGAGGCCTCCTCAGCCAGCTGGATGGAGTCTCTGACCTTGGAGAAGGCCTCGTAGCGCTCCTCCTCCAGAGAGGCACAGCGCACCTGCAGCTCCCCCACCTGACGGGTACACCTCGTTATACACCGCGCTATTTAGCGACATGACCTTGTAGATACTACGTTAAAATAGGGATACCAAAAACTACAGTGTTCCCCACCTGCCTCTCCCACACCACCTGCTCCCTGCGTACACCCTCAGCCTCCTGGCTGGCTGCCTTCAACCTGCAGGAGACAGATGGGGACAGAAAGAGTTTAGCAGAAGGAATTGAAGAGAGATGCACTCAGCCTCCTGTGGAAGAGTCCGGAAGAGGAACTGGAGTGAGGATTACAGGTGTGTTTCACCTGGCCTCTAGCTGACTGAGGGCTGACTGGAGATGGTGGAGTCTTCGATCTGAGGCCTCCTCTCTACCATGAGCCTCTGCTGCATCGTCCTCCTACACACACGATAAAGGGACTGAGGTTCAATTCTGCTATGGTAAACTACGGCAGAGAACTAGAAGCCCTATTGCTTCCTACCCGTCTCTGTATCTGGTCCTGGACGTTCTGCATCAGCTTGGTCATCTCCTCCACCTTGGCTGTGGCCATCCTCAGATCTGCTTTGGCCGATCTGCAGTAGGAGTGGAAAGAGAGAAACAAATTAACCCTGCTCTCTGCAGTAGCACTGCCTGAAGAGCTACATTCCTGAGAGCCATTTTGGATCTAAATGTAGGAGGCCATTTTGGATCTGCAGTAATCTGTCCTGGGGACAATTGGCGGCCATTTTGAAACTGTAGTAGTGTGTACCTGAGCTGGTTGCGTAGCTCCTCCATATCCGTGCTCTGTTCTGTCAGCGTCTTCAGGAACTGCTGGTTGGTCTGAGTGTGGCACGAGAGACACGCGCGCCGGTGAGGCATGATGCTTCAGTACACACACACTAAACTAAACTTCTCACAAACACCAAATGTCTCACACACACACACACTAAACTTCTCACAAACACCAAATGTCTCACACACACACACACACAACTCCTCACACTACAATACAGAAGTACTACCTGGTAGACAGAAACAGAGAGAGGAAAGCCCTGGCCTCACTCCTCATTAATAATGTAGAAGATGGATATATTACTCTCCAGAAGCAGAAGGCCGGTGTGTGTGAGGTAAACCTGTACTGTCATGTTAGTTTACAGGCAAGTCTCTGACGTAACAGTCAATCCAGAAAAGCCAGTTAGCGAGCAAGTGAGTAAGGAAGTCAGAATGATAGTGTGTGTAACAAGCATGGGGCAAAGCTAGGAGAGCAAATGGATTAGGCTCCTTCCTGTCTGCAAGCATTAAGCCAGACAGACAGACTGACTGGTCTAGTTAGTGTTGTGGCCATGTGTAAAACAGATTCATTATTTACCAATGATCCAATATTCTACATTCGATATCAGAAACACTATTATAACGTTACACACACACACACACACATATATATTTGACCTAGTGATTGGCTGCAACTTACAGATTCCAGTTTCTGATTGGTAACTTGGAGTTTCTGGACGTGCTGCTGGAATTGGATCAGTTGATCCTATGACAAAAAAATAATAAGGGGGCGGTGTTAATGACAACTTCCCTCACATCACTTCCTCTTAGACAACGACATTGAATTAATCTGAACTACGGACACAAAGTAAAACTCAAAGCTTGTACCAACTTCTAGCAGTACAGAGGTTTAGAAGCAGCAATGATCAGCTCCACTCACTGATCTCAATGGAAGAGGGATGAAATCCATAACAACGCTGCCCTCTGGGGGCCAAACTGGGAGAAGGATCTACCTTGAGGCGCTGTTGCTCGGCAACATGGAGCTGTCCGTCAGAGGTGGTTATCTGGTAGAGCTGCTGTAAACGGTCCAGCTCCTGGGCTGAGGCCCGCCACAGCTCCATGGCCTGGTCTCGCTCCTACACACACACACACACAAACTTCAATATACGCACACTTCAATATACGCACACTTCAATATACGCACACTTCAATATACGCACACTTCAATATACGCACACTTCAATATACGCACACTTCAATATACGCACACTTCAATATACGCACACTTCAATATACGCACACTTCAATATACGCACACTTCAATATACGCACACTTCAATATACGCACACTTCAATATATGCACACGACATTTTAGTCACTCAGCATATGGTCTCATCCAGAGAGCCTTACAGTAGGGTGTATTATAATGCAGGTCACACACACACCATATCGCCCCACACACACGCGCCATATCGCCCCACATCGCCCCACACACACGCGCCACATCGCCCCACACACACGCGCCACATCGCCCCACACACGCGCGCCACATCGCCCCACACACGCACGCCACATCGCCCCACACACGCGCGCCACATCGTCCCACACACGCGCGCCACATCGTCCCACACACGCGCGCCACATCGTCCCACACACGCGCGCCACATCGTCCCACACACGCGCGCCACATCGTCCCACACACGCGCGCCACATCGTCCCACACACGCGCGCCACATCGTCCCACACACGCGCGCCACATCGTCCCACACACGCGCGCCACATCGTCCCACACACGCGCACCACATCGTCCCACACACGCGCGCCACATCGTCCCACACACGCGCGCCACATCGTCCCACACACGCGCGCCACATCGTCCCACACACGCGCGCCACATCGTCCCACACACGCGCGCCACATCGTCCCACACACGCGCCATATCGTCCCCCACACACGCGCCATATCGCCCCACACACGCGCCATATCGTCACACACACACGCCATATCGTCACACACACACGCCATATCGTCACACACACACGCCATATCGTCACACACACGCCATATCGTCACACACACGTGGAGGTGTTTAGACTAACCTGTACAGAGAGCTGTATCTGTTGGTGAAGGTTGCTGATGAGCCCCTCGTCCCCCAGTGTGTCCCCCTCCACCCCTGATCCTGTACTGACTGGGAGGGTCTGCAGCTGCCTCTCTACGGACTCCCTCAGCTCGGCATGCAGCCTGGATGGGAGACGGCAACACACACACAGCGTTAACTTACCTCATTGGTGTAAAAAGGGACCGGCAGGCTGTGGTCAGAGAACTGAAGTTTAAACCGTACCGTTCATTCTCCTTGACCACCGTGTCCAGCTTCAGTCTGATGGCAGTCATCTGCATCTTGGAGTTCAAAGTGTGAGGTAAAGATTAACTGTCCATCACTTTGGAAATATATTGTTGTCAATCATAAAATATCTCCAATGTAAAACACAATCCTTACATTTTGTTGTAGTCAGACACCAAAAGATGAATGAACAAACAGAACAGGGATCATTTGGACAAATGTTCACCTGGTAGCTCTGCAGTTGTTCAGTCATGTCTTCCATGTGACGGTCATACTCTGATAGGAGGGGAGCCATTATACTGGAACACATCCACAAACCACAACACTGGAATCACCTTCATCAGACTAGAACACAAGCACAATACTGGAAATCACCTATATCAGACTGGAACACATCCACAATACTGGAAATCACCTATATCAGACTGGAATCACCTATATCAGACTGGAATCACCTATATCAGACTGGAATCACCTATATCAGACTGGAACACAAGCACAATACTGGAAATCACCTATATCAGACTGGAATCACCTATATCAGACTGGAATCACCTATATCAGACTGGAATCACCTATATCAGACTGGAACACAAGCACAATACTGGAAATCACCTATATCAGACTGGAACACAAGCACAATACTGGAAATCACCTATATCAGACTGGAACACAACCACAATACAGGAAATCACCTATATCAGACTGGAATGACCTATTGCTAATTTGTCAAACACTTATCCAGAGCAACTTAGTCAATGCATTCAACTAAGGTGGGTAAGAAAACCAAAAATCACAGTCACTGTAAGTAAACTATTTATTTTACATTTAATTTAACACTACTGACCTGTATCATTTTCCAAATATAGACATTCGGACTCAAATAGTCCACGTCGTCTAGTGAACCACCAAATAAACAACGTTTCTAAAAACAGTTGTTGTATTTGGCACGTGGCCGAGGAAATTGCAACAAAAACATAAACTTCGCTAACACTAGCCCTGCTGATGTAAAAAGTTAGACCAACTAAACTGTTTTTTTCCAGTCAAGAGTTAAACATCACCCTTATTAACTGTGATAAAGATGTAGATTGATAAGAGAAAACATCTACGCTGTTACATTAGAGATTCAAAGGTCTCCTGGTCAGTACAGGTGACCTGTCGTCTTAGCAACAGGTATCACTTGTCGTCTTAGCAACAGGTATCACTTGTCGTCTTAGCAACAGGTATCACTTGTCGTCTTAGCAACAGGTATCACTTGTCGTCTTAGCAACAGGTGTCACTTGTCGTCTTAGCAACAGGTGTCACTTGTCGTCTTAGCAACAGGTGTCACTTGTCGTCTTAGCAACAGGTATCACTTGTTGGTGCTATGAGGTTTATCATATTTTAACTCTCCATCTTTGAATGTGCTGTAGATCTGAGCTCGACATATGTTGCGAGATGGGTGTAGAAAGTCTCCAGATGGGATGGTGAGAGATGTCTTCCATGTCCAATGAAATTGGACTTTACGTAGCCGCAGCATATAGAGTGAAGTGTTGCAACAGTAAAGCGCCGGTCATCAGCGTTGACATCTTTTTGTTGGTTCTCATCATTAGAAGAAGAGGGCAGTGAGCAGAAGAAAGTGCCATTTAGGGGACACACATAGGCTTCGGTTTCTAAAGAGGGCCATGTCACTGTTGGGTGACAGCGGGGCTCGGGTTGTTCCTCTCTTACCTCTGGTCAGACAGCCAGGGGGCTGGGGTCTCTGCGTGAGTCTCCTCTTCACCCTGCAGAAACAGAGCATTTAGAAAGCTCTCAGGCCTGACTCCTCCTAGTATTACTCATACTCAAAATCTAATGGATTGCATCATCTAGGCCATATTTTGTGGTTTATATATTTGGCAGTGTGCAGCAGTGGTGGAAAAAGTACTCAATTGTAAAAGTAAAGATGCCTTAATAGAAAAATGACTCCAGTAAAAGTGAGTCACCTGGTAAAATAATACTTAATTTAATATAATTTACAAACTAAGCATGTGTGTTGAGTGAGTCCACCAGGTCAGAGGCATTAGGGATGACCAGGGATGTTCTCTTGATGTGTGTGAGAATTGGACCCTTTTCCTGTGCAGCTAAGCATTCAAAATGTAAGGAGTACTTTTGGGTGTCAGGGAAAATGTATGGAGTAAAAAGTACATTATAGGCTAGCAGCTAATGTTTGACCATTGCTAACGAACATTGGTTTATCTTTTTGGCACTGAGCAGTGTCGACTACAACGGATTAATAACAGACTGTTGCTATATCCCAGCAAAACCCTTTCACACCTTACAGTACCTGTGGTGCTGATGTGGCTTCAGAGCGGTGCCTATCCTGATAGTGACTCAAGGCAGAGTTCAGCCTTTGTACTGCAATGATAAATACAGTATGAAATCAGATGGTAGACAATAACAATGACATAAATATAATATGCAAAGCTTATGAAAATGGGTATGGCTGTGGCTAGCTGCAATGCAACCAAGAGAATGTTGACATTGTGCTGGACTCTTTCAAAAGTCTCCTGGTTGCATCACAGGTAGGCTATGGCTAGAATGGATATGACAACAAGACTAGTAGCTAGTATTCAGAGATTATCCAATTAACCTTGATCACGCAAAAACTCGACTTCAGTGGACATCTTGCATTGAATCTGCACAAGAAAAGACCGCACATATTACTTAAAAAGAGATCGATAGCTAGCTATAGCTACCGTAAACCATACATGCCCTCTGTCTTGCTAGTTACAACACAAGCTTGCTACAAACACAACACAGGCTTGTACAATCAACAGGTGGTTTTCAAAAGATTCGGGGAATAAGATAGTTGATTTGCTGGGCGAGCCCTTGTCATGACCCTGAAAAACAACAATGTTGTTGAATTAATGTTTACTGATAGCTGGCGGGTTACTAGGCGTAACTAGCTAAGCAAATGTTGAGTCAGCAGGCACTGACTGCTGTGTGATATCGTGTGAGCGACAAACATTTCAATGGGTAAAAACAGCTTTTCGCTTGCACATATCACGTAATCTGACCAAATAATGTTGGCTACAAGCTATACGATTAATTGTGCTATGTGCAATTCCATCTTTACACCAAAGCAAACAAATTAAACTAACCGTTTAATTTCTCGATAATCCTTCCGCCGTCGATTTAAAGAAGGGCACGGCTGAAAAACCAATCACAAAAAAGAAGTGCAACCGCCTATTCTGCCCCCATAAATTAGAAACATACAAACAGTTCCACCTATTTCCTGGAACACAGTTTAAACCTGGCATCAATCAATTAGATATGAAACGCCATTTCAATATGTAAACAAATGTACTTCGAGACTGTTGTACTGGGTTGCGTGCCAACTGATTCCGTAATTATTCCACCCAAGAACATCTGATAGGGAAGATATATCGTCATATGATCATACCAGGAAGTTGATACTCCATTGAAAGTGCATTATCTCTTTGGCACGAGCTACTGTATGTATTTTGATAACAAGCTAAATATATAGGCATCACACCAGCGCGAAACTGGATTAATCTTCTTACAAAGTAAGTAACGTTAGCCTTCCTATCAGTCATGATGCACCGATCGTGGACATCGGTGTCGCTAAAAGCGGTTATCTTCCTCTATGTACTTACATGCGCAGAACTTAAAATGGTAAGTTTAGTACAAGTTTTATGTTTTCCAAATTACTGCATTGTGCCATACTTATGCGGCTACTACGAATAACACTGCTCTTGGTCTACCATGCTGGCACCAGTGTGCAGGGCAGGCTTATTGTAGCCTGGTCTCAGACGTGTTAGTAGGCAATAATATTTTGTGTTTTCAGTTGTCATCAGAATCAGTAAATCGAAGCATGTTTTTGGACTCATTCAGTAGTTTTTTATTTGATGAAGTAAAATCCTGTTTATTCCTAAATCATAAATTGGAAAATTATAATGTTGATGTTTCAAGGAGTGTATTCATTACGCAAACCATTTACCGTTTAAGAACCAAACCGAAGCAAACAGGGGTAATCATTTCCCAAAATTGATCGAGAGTTAAAATTGGACAAATTCATCCCTCCGTTTCGTTCCATTTAAGAAACGTTTTGCTACAGAATCGGCGTGATGAATATGCCCCCGACTTTAGATTTTTAGCCCAGTGTCAAAACACCCGTTTTAAATGTCCAAAATAATAATCATGATACGCTTCAATTGTTTGTGATATTTGAATACCAAACATTTAAAAAACGCCCTACACACGTGTCACACCTATATTTTGCTAAATTAGCACCTTATAAACTGCACACGACAGCATTTACCAAGAGGCCATTCTATACTAGAATGGATTAGCTTGTTTTACTGTAATCAATAATGCGCGCAAATGAATCCCTGGATATTGTATAGAAATCAATGGAACGGGACAATAACCGCGGCGAAATGTAACGTTTGCGCTCGTCTAAAAGACAAACCATATCGAACTTGGGTATACAACATAGACCTGTCGAGAGATGAGAACATGTAGTAGCCATGTATGACCTAATCTCCCTGTGCGACAGTGTTTAAAAATATTTGTTTAACTAACCCAAGATAGACAACAGCCTGACGTTTCCAATGGGAGCAAATTAATCACAGTGGGCAGAACTAGCAAGGAGGTGGGCAGAGCCAAGCACGAACTAGCGAGAGCCTATTGGCGCGTTCTAGTTTATTTTCGTTAGGGAACGCCTACTTTGCAGTCTTAAACAACGCAATTTTCAGAAACCTTGGCAACGGGTGAAGTCTACTCTGTTCGAAACAGATTTTATTTTTGGAAACAAAAAACTGTATTGAGATCAAATGTTCCATCAATGAGAAAATTAGCAGAATATCGTCCAAGACCCTCCACCATCCCCCAAACCCCTTCCAAACCCCGTCCAATATCAATGACCTTCCACTTGAATCTTTCCCTCTCTTCAACATACTTCTAACAACACAAGCTCCACCGTTTCCTCGACCACACAGTCCAGACACAAACCATTTGCATGCTTGCCAACCATGTAATGAGGAGTTCAATGCGTGCGCAATCGAGCAAACACAACCTCTTCCTTCCTAATCTGACCTTTGAGTCTTGGTCCAGCGACCTTTCTTTGGAAGACATATAAAAGCCAGCCCAGAAGAGTCCCATCTCTTCTGCCACACATCTATCAGAATGGCTCTGATCTTACATTTGGCCTCACTGCTACCCAGTAGAACATCAATATCAAACATGTCTAGTTTTAAAGCCCTTTTGGCTATCTGGTCTACAATTTCTTTCCCTTCCACACCCAAATTGGCTGGGATCCAACGATTCTCCATAATAACATGAATGCCTCCAAAAAGTAAGTAACGCCTATTAGATTTGTCAGATGATAAACTATTCAACACAGACAGGGAATCTGAGCACACTGTAATTCTGACAGGTTGAGCGTCCTCCACCCACAGTGTTTCCGGTAGACGGCCAATAAGAAAAGAGAAACAACACTTTTCTGATTGGATCATTTCAACGAATCACCACCTCACCGGTAGATCTACATAGTGACAGGGCTTGACTGTCTTTGGTGATAGCTTGACTGTCTTTGGTGATAGCTTGACTTTCAAATCGGTGTATTTGTTTGTGGCCAGCGACTTTTATAAAGAGAGTGACACGATTTTTCCTTGTAGTTGAGTTTGAAAATGATCAACTGTGTTCAAAGTCCTGCGACGGACAGGCACGCATGATAAAATAAATGATACCAAACCAAGTATAAAAATCTGTTTTTAAGCAATCGATTTAGTATCATCTTGATGACTGTAAACATGTATATTAACATCACCAACGTGAGGTTAAAAGGAGGTGTAAATCCACTCCATTTATCCGTTGAAAATGCAAGCTTGTGTAAGATAGTAATACCAACTGTCCACATTAGGGGTAGTTAGCACAATATAAAATAATTATATATGACAAAATCAAAAGCTATTGCAACAATTGCACCTAGTTCTCACTCGTATAACCATTTGAGTGAGTAAAGAAATGCTCTTGAACACAATTTAGCCCCCATAGTTCCATTTAGCCTCCATAGTTCAATTTAGCCCCCATAGTTCCATTTAGCCTCCATAGTTCCATTTAGCCCCCATAGTTCCATTTAAGCCTCCATAGTTCCATTTAAGCCTCTATAGTTACATTTAAGCCTCCATAGTTCCATTTAGCCTCCATAGTTCCATTTAGCCTCTATAGTTCCATTTAGCCTCCATAGTTCCATTTAGCCCCCATTGTTCCATTTAAGCCTCCATAGTTCCATTTAAGCCTCCATAGTTCCATTTAAGCCTCCATAGTTCCATTTAAGCCTCCATAGTTCCATTTAAGCCTCCATAGTTCCATTTAAGCCTCCATAGTTCCATTTAAGCCTCCATAGTTCCATTTAAGCCACCATAGTTCCATTTAAGCCTGGTGCTGCCTTGGTGCTGCTGTCAACTCCTGCACTCATTGTCAAGCCCGGGAATGAACATGATATCACAAACAGATCTGGGACTTGGCTGTTGGTCTTTACACAGCATAGTCTAATCCCATTGTAAATACAAAACAGCAAAACCCATAACCAATCGTTCTCTCTGCCAGACTGAGATGGAGTTTGTGATCAGCACCACATGGGACAGCCTTCCTGTGGATCATGACCCTGTGAAGGTGACGTTTTCTCCCGGGGATGGAGGGATGAAGATGCAGGTGTCTGCTCCCTTCTTCAACAACCCTCCTGGTCCCTCCGGCCCTCCAGGACAGCCCTTCCCTGGCCTCTGGAACTATGAAGGTGGGTAGAGAGAGTTATAACAGGATAGCCCTTCCCTGGCCTCTGGGACTATAAAGGTAAAGAGAGAACAGGACAGCCCTTCCCTGGCCTCTGGGACTATAAAGGTAGAGAGCGAACAGGACAGCCCTTCCCTGGCCTCTGGGACTATAAAGGTAGAGAGAGAACAGGACAGCCCTTCCCTGGTCTCTGGAACTATAAAGGTGGGTAGAGAGAACAGGACAGCCCTTCCCTGGCCTCTGGGACTATAAAGGTAGAGAGAGAACAGGACAGCCCTTCCCTGGCCTCTGGAACTATAAAGGTGGGTAGAGAGAACAGGACAGCCCTTCCCTGGCCTCTGGGACTATAAAGATATAGAGAGAACAGGACATCCCTTCCCTGGCCTCTGGGACTATAAATGTAGAGAGAGAACAGGACAGCCCTTCCCTGGCCTCTGGGACTATAAAGGTAGAGTTATAACAGGACAGCCCTTCCCTGGCCTCTGGGACTATAAAGGTGGGTAGAGAGAACAGTGGTGGTTTGTTCTGGTCGTGGGGGTAATTGCATAATCATAACTATTACTACTATTAAATCATAATAATTGTGAAGTGAATATTGAATGTATCGTTGATTGCTCATTTTTTCTGTTGTTTGTGGACGTTTTTTCAGTCATCCTACTTTAGGCCACTAGGCACAACAAGATGGTTTTCAATGCGTATAATATAACCCTTTTGATGTTATTTTTCTACAGTGGTTGAGGCGTTCTTCCTGGACAGTACTACTGTGAACTATCTAGAGGTGGAAGTGTGTCCGTAAGTAGAGCCGTTCTCTAGAGGCGTTGATGGTCTGATTGATGGTTCTCCAGTAGCACTATACTGATTATTACTCTTCTGTTGCAGACATGGACAACACTTGGTGTTACTTCTCTCTGGAAGAGGTCACGCATTCATGGTAAGTGAACACCCTCACATCCTCCCTATGAATGGATGGATGGATGGATGAATGACTGGATGGATGAATGAATGAATGGATGAATGAATGCATGGATGAATTAATGCATGAATGAATAAATGGATGGATGAATTAATGAATTAATGCATGAATGGATGGATGGATGAATTAATTAATTAATGCATGAATGAATGGATGGATGCATGAATTAATGCATGAATGGATGGATGAATGAATTAATGCATGAATGAATGGATGGATGAATTAATTAATTAATGCATGAATGAATGAACAATGAAAGAGTACAATGTATTACACTCATATCTTATAAATATTTAGTTCTGCCCCAATATATTTCATCAAGTTATATTCACACAGACTTACCTCTATTTTGTCACTTGCCCTAACAGTAATCTAAGGGTCCAACAGATACAGTCATCAGTTTGGTTTAAAACCAATTTTTTGTTTTTGTTTCCAGCAACAACTGCCTCTGTCGTTCACGGCAACCATCACAGGAAACAGGTGGGAGGGTGAGGCTCTTCTCCCCTGGAGCTACTTCCCCCCTAACGTGAACAAGATGAACTCGTACGCCATCCACGGGTCCGGTGCGGGGCGTACCTACGAGTCCCTCTACCCCGTCCCCCAGGCTGACCTCGTGGAGGGGCAGAAGCCCAACTTGTGAGTCTGTTTATTGCCTTCAGAAAGTATTCACAGCCCCAGACGTTTTCCACATTGTGTTGTTGTTACAGCCTGAATGTAAAATGGATTAAATGCTTGCCGTGCTTCTACACCTGCATTGCTTGCTGTTTGGGGTTTTAGGCTGGGTTTCTGTACAGCACTTTGAGATATCGAAGGGCTATATAAATACATTTGATTTGATAAAAAAACACATTTTTGTCCCTGGCCTACACAGAAAACCCCATAATGTCAAAGTGTAATTATGTATTTTTGTTTATGTTTTATTTTTTACTCAGTTGCCCGAGAGGAAGGAAACCGCTCAGGGATTTCACCATGACGCCAATAGTGACTTTAAAAACAGTTACAGAGTGTTCAATGGCTGGGATAGGAGAAAACTGAGGATGGATCAATAACATTGTAGTTACTCCACAATACTAACCTAAATGACAGAGTGAAAAGAAAGAAGCCTGTACAGAATAAAACATATTCAAAAAATATTCATCCTGTTTGCAACAAGGCACTAAAGTAATACTGCAAAAAATATGGCTAGGCAATTAACCTTTTGTCTTGAATACAAAGTGTTATGTTTGGGACAAATCCAGTACAACACATTACTGAGTACCACTCTCCATGTGTTCAAGCATAATGGTGGCTGCATCATGTTATGGGTATGCTTGTAATCGTTAAGGACTGGGGAGTTTTTCAGTATAAAAAAATGAATGGAATGGAGATAAGCACATGCAAAATCCTAGAGGAAAACCTGGTTGTCTGCTTTCACTGTGAGGAGGGTTCATGTCTGTCTGTAGAAAAGGAAGGTCCATGTCTGTCTGTAGAAAAGGAGGGTTCATGTCTGTCTATAGAAAAGGAGGGTTCATGTCTGTCTATAGAAAAGGAGGGTTTATGTCTGTCTGTAGAAAAGGAAGGTTCATGTCTGTCTGTAGAAAAGGAGGGTTCATGTCTGTCTGTAGAAAAGGAGGGTTCATGTCTGTCTGTAGAAAAGGAGAGTTCATGTCTGTCTGTAGAAAAGGAGGGTCCATGTCTGTCTGTAGAAAAGGAGGGTTCATGTCTGTCTGTAGAAAAGGAGAGTTCATGTCTGTCTGTAGAAAAGGAGGGTTCATGTCTGTCTGTAGAAAAGGAGGGTTCATGTCTGTCTGTAGAAAAGGAGGGTTCATGTCTGTCTACCTTTCTTTAGTCAGAACACAGTCTCTTCCTTCTTCAGACACACAATGTTCAAGGCTGAAACTCTTACAGAGCATTTTTCTGGAGAAGACTGCATTGCCGAGTCTATACAAACACACACACACTGCCAACTCTACTTTTAAAAATATGTTTAGATGACGGAGATAAAGCCTACTCCTCTGCAGCATAACTATTCCGTGTGTGTGTGTGTGTGTGACAGAGACACCTCTCCACCACTGCATAAGTATTCAGTGCTTAGATGTGTTAGCTGTCAGTGGACAGATTCCAATAGTCAGCCCCATGTTTTATTACACTGAGAAAATTACATGCAAATTCACAGTTTTCTGTGTGCGGGTGTGTGTGCGCGCGTGTGTCTCGCAAATTCACAGATTGTGTGTGTTACCAAACTGACAGACTGCACTTTTCTCTCTCTCTCTCTCTCTCTCTCTCTCTCTCTCTCACGACGCAGCCACCTCTTGGAATATTTCCAAGACTTTCGCCTGCAAAGCATCATGGGAGGGGACTGGGTCCAGCCCGAGTCGGATCTCTGGAAGGGAAAGTGATGAGTCGGGAGAACACACACACTGGAACACACGCGCGTGATGACAGCGGGTGCGACCAAAGTCACGGAGGAGGAACGATCGATCTTGATTAGTTAATGATGTCAGACTGGATGAAATATGTTACCAGTTTGTCAGATGGTATTAACACCTCACCTCAAACTGCCTTTTACCAACTGCCTGAGGCCTGGTTCAAAACACACATGAAGGGGTTTCTAGTTTCTATTTTTCTATGAATGAAAGTGAGAATCAAAGTGTATTATATCTGTGCTTTCTGTTTTATAGATTTATGCCTTTCTCTCTGAAATGAAAGACCATTGAATTTGATCATTTTCAATGCTACCTCCAATTCATTGTGGGAGTATCATTGTTATTCAATTAGATGAAGGCTCATCATGACGAGTTTACACTTTTGATTCATGGTTTCGTGCAATGCATTGATCACCACACACCAATATGTCTGTAATTCATCAATGTGACCAATTCTACTGTGCTGAAGCTGGAGTAAGGCTGTTTTGCTTCAATTACTCCCGAGCAAATGAAAATGGATTGTCTGGCATCCCAAATGGCATCCTATTCCCTGTTTTAGTGCACTACTTTTCAGAAGTAGTTAACTACATAGGGAATAGGGTGCCATTTGGCATGCCAGACATTGAGATAATTAGTAGTCATTAGATAACGGCCATATGTGCCCTTTTTTTGTAATGATGTTAAATGAGCTCTTGGGTCGTCATTACTTCTGGGATCCATATAGGACTGTTGTCTTATGGAATGTTAATGTATGTAGATGGGCTGCAGTCTATCAAATAAATACAATAAATAAACAGTGTCCCGTGGAGCCATGTCATTGATGTGCTTCCCACTGACACGTTCAGACAACTTGAACACTCCATATGATGTGCTTCCTACTGACACGTTCAGACAACTTGAACACTCCATATGATGTGCTTCCTACTGACACGTTCAGACAACTTGAACACTCCATATGATGTGCTTCCCTTCTGAAACGTTCAGACAACTTGAACACTCCATATGATGTGCTTCCTACTGACACGTTCAGACAACTTGAACACTCCATATGATGTGCTTCCTACTGACACGTTCAGACAACTTGAACACTCCATATGATGTGCTTCCCTTCTGAAACGTTCAGACAACTTGAACACTCCATATGATGTGCTTCCTCACTGACACGTTCAGACAACTTGAACACTCCATATGATGTGCTTCCTACTGACACGTTCAGACAACTTGAACACTCCATATGATGTGCTTCCTACTGACACGTTCAGACAACTTGAACACTCCATATGATGTGCTTCCTACTGACACGTTCAGACAACTTGAACACTCCATATGATGTGCTTCCCTACTGACACGTTCAGACAACTTGAACACTCCATATGATGTGCTTCCTACTGACACGTTCAGACAACTTGAACACTCCATATGATGTGCTTCCTCACTGACACGTTCAGACAACTTGAACACTCCATATGATGTGCTTCCTCACTGACACGTTCAGACAACTTGAACACTCCATATGATGTGCTTCCTACTGACACGTTCAGACAACTTGAACACTCCATATGATGTGCTTCCCTACTGACACGTTCAGACAACTTGAACACTCCATATGATGTGCTTCCTACTGACACGTTCAGACAACTTGAACACTCCATATGATGTGCTTCCCTACTGACACGTTCAGACAACTTGAACACTCCATATGATGTGCTTCCCTACTGAAACGTTCAGACAACTTGAACACTCCATATGATGTGCTTCCTACTGACACGTTCAGACAACTTGAACACTCCATATGATGTGCTTCCCTACTGACACGTTCAGACAACTTGAACACTCCATATGATGTGCTTCCTACTGACACGTTCAAACAACTTGAACACTCCATATGATGTGCTTCCCTACTGAAACGTTCAGACAACTTGAACACTCCATATGATGTGCTTCCCTACTGACACGTTCAGACAACTTGAACACTCCATATGATGTGCTTCCCTACTGACACGTTCAGACAACTTGAACACTCCATATGATGTGCTTCCTACTGACACGTTCAGACAACTTGAACACTCCATATGATGTGCTTCCCTACTGACACGTTCAGACAACTTGAACACTCCATATGATGTGCTTCCCTACTGACACGTTCAGACAACTTGAACACTCCATATGATGTGCTTCCTCACTGACACGTTCAGACAACTTGAACACTCCATATGATGTGCTTCCTACTGACACGTTCAGACAACTTGAACACTCCATATGATGTGCTTCCCTACTGACACGTTCAGACAACTTGAACACTCCATATGATGTGCTTCCCTTCTGAAACGTTCAGACAACTTGAACACTCCATATGATGTGCTTCCTACTGACACGTTCAGACAACTTGAACACTCCATATGATGTGCTTCCTACTGACACGTTCAGACAACTTGAACACTCCATATGATGTGCTTCCTACTGACACGTTCAGACAACTTGAACACTCCATATGATGTGCTTCCCTACTGACACGTTCAGACAACTTGAACACTCCATATGATGTGCTTCCTACTGACACGTTCAGACAACTTGAACACTCCATATGATGTGCTTCCCTACTGACACATTCAGACAACTTGAACACTCCATATGATGTGCTTCCCTACTGACACGTTCAGACAACTTGAACACTCCATATGATGTGCTTCCCTACTGAAACGTTCAGACAACTTGAACACTCCATATGATGTGCTTCCCTACTGAAACGTTCAGACAACTTGAACACTCCATATGATGTGCATCACATGTATGTGCGCTTGCACACACACACACACACACACACACACTTTAATCACAGCCCTCTTATCCAGGGTATTAATCCTCCCACAGTCTCACTAGAGACTCACAAACCATCCGGTCAAACGTTTGTGAGGCTCTCCACCCCTCCAGCAAGTCCTCTGCTCCTTCTCTCCAATCTGCTCCTCTGTCTTTCTGCTCCATCACTCTGCTCCATCACTCCATTCCTATTATTATCCATAAACCTGTAAGTCACCTCAGCAGGGACCTCACGTGTGTATTCATCAAGCCTCTCTTTCTCTCT
>NC_048583.1:7525431-7545431 GCF_013265735.2 Oncorhynchus mykiss | reverse complement strand
GTCTAGAGAACACGCACCAAAACCAGAATCAGCAAGCTGTTGTCTAGACAACACGCCAAAACCAGAATCAGCAAGCTGTTGTCTAGGGAACATGCGCCAAAACCAGAATCAGCAAGCTGTAGTCTAGGGAACATGCGCCAAAACCAGAATCAGCAAGCTGTTGTCTAGAGAACATGCGCCAAAACCAGAATCAGCAAGCTATTGTCTAGGGAACATGCCAAAACCAGAATTAGCAAGCTGTCTTCTAGGGAACACACCAAAACCAGAATCAACAAGCTGTTGTCTAGAGAACACACCAAAACCAGAATCAGCAAGCTGTTGTCTAGAGAACACACCAAACCCAGAATCAGCAAGCTGTTGTCTAGAGAACACACCAAACCCAGAATCAGCAAGCTGTTGTCTAGAGAACGCGCCAAACCCAGAATCAGCAAGCTGATGTCTAGAGAACGCGCCAAAACCAGAATCAGCAAGTTTATTATTTAATCGCAACCATTTTTGTGACCAAACCATCGGTAGAGAAGAAAATGTGATGGAAACACATTGAACTTTGCTTTTTATCTGGTATATGAAAACTAGAGCACCAACTAGCTTTTTATCTGGTATATGAAAACTAGAGCACCAAATTGCTTTTTATCTGGTATATGAAAACTAGAGCACCAAATTGCTTTTTATCTGGTATATGAAAACTAGAGCACCAAATTGCTTTTTATCTGGTATATGAAAACTAGAGCACCAAATTGCTTTTTATCTGGTATATGAAATCTAGAGCACCAAATTGCTTTTTATCTGGTATATGAAAACTAGAGCACCAAATTGCTTTTTATCTGGTATATGAAAACTAGAGCACCAAATTGCTTTTTATCTGGTATATGAAAACTAGAGCACCAAATTGCTTTTTATCTGGTATATGAAAACTAAAGCACCAAATTGCTTTTTATCTGGTATATGAAAACTAGAGCACCAAATTGCTTTTTATCTGGTATATGAAAACTAGAGCACCAAATTGCTTTTTATCTGGTATATGAAAACTAGAGCACCAAATTGCTTTTTATCTGGTATATGAAAACTAAAGCACCAAATTGCTTTTTATATGCACCTTGTCATCACACAGCATTTAAATCCACAACAAGTCAGTTTAATGGAAACACACTTCTGGTGGGAAAATGTGCATATTTGTTTTTAATGCGGATTTAAGAATAGTTCATTGAAAATCTGTCCCCATCTGGATGGAAACCAGCTAATTTAAGTTTGCTAGTTGTCTTGTTAGTAACACCACAGGGTTTACACCTCATTTTAAATGAGGTGATAACATATTTGAAGTGTAATTGTCCTCCTGGCGTGTTGGTGATAAGTGGTGTGAGGCATTACAAAAAGTAGAAACAAAAATAGACAGAATAGAACACACACGTAGCAGTATAAACTCTGATGATATGCTGATGGGAGACTGCTGTGAGGTGATGGTGATAAAAACACTTCTCCTCCCCTCCCTGCGTCCCTCACTCTCCTTCTTTCATTCCCTTCCTACCTCTCTCTCCTCCCCCATCTCTCTTTCCTTCCCTCCCGCTCTCTCTCTCCTTCCCACCCCTTCCCTTCTCTTTCCCTGCCTCTCTCCTCACCCCATCTCTCTCTCCCTCTCTCTCCTCCCCTACCTAAGCATTCCTCCCTCTCTCGTCTACATCATGTTTCTCTACTCCTCCAGTCCTGGAGCAGACACCACTCTCCCTCCCTCCGTCCCCCCTTCCTCAACCCTCCCTTGTCTAGTGTGGTAGATTGATAGGAGAAGTGAGGGCCTAACAGCTGATGTACGGATGGATGGGCTGAGGACATTGGGAGATGAAGTGTTAACCAGCCCCACCAGGTACAACAGTGAGTGCTGTTACCTTCGAGTCGGTTTCACGTGTGCCTAGGTGTTGTGGACTGGGATGGTAGATGGGCGTTAGCATCTGATTCCAAACGGTTGCATCTTCAAATCCAGCGATAGAAAGTTATTTTTCATATTTTAGTTTGAAGTCTATCCCACACCTTAACCCTTACCTTAACCATTGGGAGTTAATGCCTAACCTTAACCATTGGGAGTTAATGCCTAACCTTAACCATTGGGAGTTAATGCCTAACCTTAACCATTGGGAGTTAATGCCTAACCTTAACCATTGGGAGTTAATGCCTAACCTTAACCATTGGGAGTTAATGCCTAACCTTAACCATTGGGAGTTAATGCCTAACCTTAACCATTGGGAGTTAATGCCTAACCTTAACCATTGGGAGTTAATGCCTAACCTTAACCATTGGGAGTTAATGCCTAACCTTAACCATTGGGAGTTAATGCCTAACCTTAACTATTGGGAGTTAATGCCTAACCTTAACCATTGGGAGTTAATGCCTAACCTTAGCCATTGGGAGTTAATGCCTAACCTTAACCATTGGGAGTTAATGCCTAACCTTAGCCATTGGGAGTTAATGCCTAACCTTAAGAATTTGGAGTTAATGCCTCAACTTAACCCTAAACGCGTTGAAATTTGATGTTTGAGAAACATGAACGAACGTCTAATTCTGACATGAGACTGTGAGAGCTGGTAAGTCAGGCCACAGGAGGGAGAGCAGTTGATGCAGACATCACTTTGACTGTCACACCTATAATGGATGTGACAGGGGCTCTCACAAACTAGCACAGGCACGCACACACACACACACACACACACACACACACACACACACACACACAAACACACACACATACACACACAGTTGATAGTTGTCTAAGAGGCCTTTTAAGAAACTGTCTATGGCTCCATGTGTTTTCAGTGTGCACTCCTAAAAAAAAAAACGAAGGAGATCCACGCACTCTAGGAGCTCAGATGCAAAAATATGTATGTCCAACGTTTCCACAGACAAGCTGTCTTCATCAGGGTATAATTCAGTCCTGCCTGCTCTTCATCCTGGTTGAAAACGCTGATTAACTTAATCATTCACACACAAAAAAATAGCTTTTCACCCATGTTAGCAGTACTTTATTTAGGTATTTAGGACACAGTAATTTACCCATCATTTACCCAGTTCAGTCAGATTTACTACAGACTCGTTCAGCATTGGACTGCATGGTGGAGATTTTATGCGTATCCCAATTGGCACCCTATTCCTTTTACAGTGCACTACTTTTGACCAGGGCTCATAGGGTAGTGCACTGCATAGGGAATAGGGTGCCATTTTGGGAAGCACACTTAGCTAAATGCTAACGGGCTGAATGGTAATGATTGATTCAGTCAGTGTAAAAACAAAAAAAGCAAACCGTACCATAAAACATCTGGACAAGTTGAAAATGTATCTCCATGTGTAATGTGTCTGTTAGGTTTATGTACTCTTGTTTGTATATCTCTGTTTTTGTGTTTGTTTTGTTCATAACAGTTTAGCACCTGTCGTGTCTTTGGTTATGCCGGATTAAGTGATATGACATGCTATTCTATAAAATAATTTCTCTGTCATTAATATTACCTAATCATTTACCTCAATAGCAGTCAATATTTAATCGTCACCTTGTTTAGTCTCATCTGAAAGTTGTAAATTATTGGTTCTTCACGATCTTCACGAACCCTGGCTAACAAGTTGAATCAGCAATACAAAATTGTTTAATTATTCATTTCCTAAATACCTAACTAATCACACAGAATTACATATACACAGAATGAATCATACATTGATTACAAATTATGTCAGGAAAACGTCCCTAGCAGACGGAACAGATATGACGGCTGGTTACTTAAAGAGAGGGGGTTGGGTTTGAATGAAAGAGCGGGAAGACTGAGGAACAAAGGGAGAAGCTATGTCTCTATCGGGCCGTAGGCAGCTATGCTATCGTAAATACAGTATTTTATTCATTCTAAATAACCGCCCATGTGAAAAAGGAAACTGCAATAAATATTTACTCTGAGCTGCACTTCGGTAAGTTGGTGGTAGATGCTGGCCGTGTTGCCCGACAGAGATCTTCCTCTGAAGAAGGTCTCCGGTGATAAACTGGATACTTTGTAGTATCGTGTTGTTTGTTAGACCAGTTCCTTTGTCCGTCCTTTCCTAGCCCACGTTTACAGCTGCTGTTGCTAACTCAACGGCTAGGAGGTATCACTTCTGTAGTGAATAAGAGTTCAAAGTTCATACCATTCGCAACCAAAGCTCACGCTGAGGTTGGCTTAGTTCTGTAGTTGACATGTTAGTGCTTTTAACATATGGACCGTCGTCCGATCGTCCTCGGAAGAGAAAGGTACATTTTCGTCAAGGGCTTTATATAGGAGGGGAGAGAAGGGCATGTTTCATAGTTTATAACCAATGTCTCTTCACATGAGCGGGGCCACTGAGTGAGCAGAGCTTTAACCTTATGAAAACCCAATTCTCTCATTAAGAAGCTAAAATTACATTTAATCTTTTCACAAAGAGTTTCATGTTTAAACGTTTAAATTGCACAAGACTTTCCAAGATACAGTTTATGTCATCCTATCATTAGTAAGAATGTCTCAGACGCCAACTGATCTGGCATCATATTCATTAAGTACCAACGCATCCTTTCAACTGGTTGGATTACCGAAATATGGTTCCTATGCCTACAAATACAAATATGTTCCCCGACTCTCTATGTTTAACAAAGGCTTTTCAAGAGTCCTTCTGTAGAGTCAAGAGAGAGGGAAGGGAGAAAGGTATTTATGGGGGTCATAAACTTCTCCCACTCAGGCCATCGTCATGACAAACCATAAAAAAGACAAATAAAAATAACTTACTAACAAACCCCCAAAAATGATTGATTCAGCTAATTGCTAACAGGAGAATTAAAGTGAGAGTCAATGCAGGAGATTTCAAGTTTCTGATAAACAGCTAGTAGATTTGAACTATTGATTGATTCTCTCTTCCTGTCTTATCTACTAATGGACATGATGATGCTGGAAGGAAACGTTTCATGTCAAGGTTGAAGTTGACAATATTTTTTAGAAGGGCACAATACGTGAGGATGGGGGGGGGGGGGGTGGTGATGTTGGAGAATTTAGCATTTTTCAAACACCTGAAACTGTTTTTTTCTTGAAATCTAGAGTGATAATCATTATGATTAATTGTGTAATACAATATTTATATTTTTCTGCCTAGGTTATCTAAGCATCCTCTTTATCTGTTCACTTGTCATTTTAATGAATGATGCACATTGATTCTTCAAGAACTGTTATGCCTTAGGAGGTTAGTTCAACTGCCACACTGGTATAACGTATCATAACCCAATAATTAAAGCAATTACAGTATTTTCTAAAGTCTGGCAATCGTGCTAGCAGGCACACCAGCTAAGATAGTTAGACAAGCTAGTCTAACTCCATTGATAGCATGAAATGGCTTGGTAACTGGTTATGAGGTTTGGAGATTGATCTCGCTGGCTAGCTAAAGCCAACTTCATTAAATTGCTAGGTGGCTGTCTAGTATTACAGAGAAACAAGATTTATTTATTCACCAAGAAGGAAGAAGGAATAGACTACATACGTAGCTTGATCACATTGATTTACAAACATACCTTCTGCCAGTCCTGCCCATCACTGGCAGCTCATACCTTCTGTCAGTCCTGCCCATCACTGGCAGCTCATACCTTCTGTCAGTCCTGCCCATCACCGGCAGCTCATACCTTCTGTCAGTCACGGGCAGCTCATACCTTCACCGGCAGCTCATACCTTCTGTCAGTCCTGCCCATCACCGGCAGCTCATACCTTCTGTCAGTCCTGGCCATCACCAGCAGCTCATACCTTCTGTCAGTCCTGGGCATCACCGGCAGCTCATACCTTCTGTCAGTCCTGCCCATAACCGGCAGCTCATACCTTCTGTCAGTCCTGCCCATCACTGGCAGCTCATACCTTCTGTCAGTCCTGCCCACCACTGGCAGCTCATACCTTCTGTCAGTCCTGCCCATCACTGGCAGCTCATACCTTCTGTCAGTCCTGCCCACCACTGGCAGCTCATACCTTCTGCCAGTCCTGCCCATCACCAGCAGCTCATACCTTCTGTCAGTCACGGGCAGCTCATACCTTCACCGGCAGCTCATACCTTCTGTCAGTCCTGCCCATCACCGGCAGCTCATACCTTCTGTCAGTCCTGGCCATCACCAGCAGCTCATACCTTCTGTCAGTCCTGGGCATCACCGGCAGCTCATACCTTCTGTCAGTCCTGCCCATAACCGGCAGCTCATACCTTCTGTCAGTCCTGCCCATCACTGGCAGCTCATACCTTCTGTCAGTCCTGCCCACCACTGGCAGCTCATACCTTCTGTCAGTCCTGCCCATCACTGGCAGCTCATACCTTCTGTCAGTCCTGCCCACCACTGGCAGCTCATACCTTCTGCCAGTCCTGCCCATCACTGGCAGCTCATACCTTCTGTCAGTCCTGCCCATCACTGGCAGCTCATACCTTCTATCAGTCCTGCCCATCACCGGCAGCTCATACCTTCTGTCAGTCCTGCCCATCACGGGCAGCTCATACCTTCTGCCAGTCCTGGCCATCACGGGCAGCTCATACCTTCACCGGCAGCTCATACCTTCTGTCAGTCCTGCCCATCACCGGCAGCTCATACCTTCTGTCAGTCCTGGCCATCACCAGCAGCTCATACCTTCTGTCAGTCCTGGGCATCACCGGCAGCTCATACCTTCTGTCAGTCCTGCCCATCACCGGCAGCTCAAATAAAATCAAACACTGTGCGTGTAACACAACACTCTCTCTCCTCGTCCCCTGACAACACTGTCTGGACACACTACACTATCTAGCAACCTGCATAGCTCATATACTCCATGGTATCATTAATCATTAATCATTAATTTAACATCTGCATTTTCTTTTTAAACAGGACAAATCGGAGGGAGCGTGTGTCCTTGTGTCCCCTATGGCCCTGACAACTCAGGTTGTTGACGATGATGTTTTCAAGAACTGCATCTCAGGAACTGCGTCACAAAGTGTGGCCCTATGGGCCCTTGTCAAAAGCAATCTGAAGAGGTTCACTGGCTGCTAACAGAACAGATTGACTGACATGTTCTCTCTTACTCTTCACTAGTCTAAAACGTTCCCAGAGTGGCTGATTGACTGACTGAGAACGGAACGATGGAGAGAAGATGAGCGAGAGAGAGAGAGAGAGAGAGAGAGAGAGAGAGAGAGGGGGATTTAATGAGGGGCTCTTTGAGATGATGAATACAGAAAGTCCTCCAGTCTCCTCCCTCAACCACTCACTCACTCACTCCCTCAACCCCTCCCTCCCTCCCTCACTACCTCACTCACTCCCTCAACCCCTCCCTCCCTCACTCACTCCCTCAACCCCTCCCTCCCTCCCTCCCTCCCTCCCTCCCTCACTCACTCACTCACTCACTCACTCACTCACTCACTCACTCACTCACTCACTCACTCACTCACTCCCTCCCTTTCATTTTAAGAGGTGTTAAAAAGGCACTCTGAGGGGGAAGGGAAACGGGACATGAAGAAACCTGGACTACTTTGTTTTGAAGGAAAGAGGGAGGAAAGGAGGTGTGGGAGGAGCAGTTGAGAGGAAGGAGGAAGGAGGAGATAAGAGAGGAAAAGGGGAAAACAAAAATGTTGAGCTTCAGTGGAAAGAAGGGTTGACGGAGCACAGGAGAGAGAGATAGAGTGAGATAGATAGAGAGAGATCTAGAGAGAGAGGGCGGGTTTGTGAGATAGTGAGAGAGAGTTGATAGATAGAGCGTTTGATAGCGAGAGAGAGAGAGAGAGAGAGAGAGAGAGAGAGAGAGAGAGAGAGAGAGAGAGACTCTCCAATTACATTGAATGAGTTACAGGACAAAATAAAAACCCTCCAACCCAAAAAGGCCTGTGGTGTTGATGGTATCCTCAATGAAATGATCAAATATACAGACAACAAATTCCAATTGGCCATACTAAAACTCTTTAACATCATACTTAGCTCTGGCATCTTCCCCAATATTTGGAACCAAGGACTGATCACCCCAATCCACAAAAGTGGAGACAAATTTGACCCCAATAACTACCGTGGAATATGTGTCAACAGTAACCTTGGGAAAATCCTCTGCATTATTATTAACAGCAGACTCGTACATTTCCTCAATGAAAACAATGTACTGAGCAAATGTCAAATTGGCTTTTTACCAAATTACCGTACAACAGACCATGTATTCACCCTGCACACCCTAATTGACAACCAAACAAACCAAAACAAAGGCAAAGTCTTCTCGTGCTTTGTTGATTTCAAAAAAGCCTTCGACTCAATTTGGCATGAGGGTCTGCTATACAAACTGATGGTAAGTGGTGTTGGGGGTAAAACATACAACATTATAAAATCCATGTACACAAACAACAAGTGTGCGGTTAAAATTGGCAACAAACACACACATTTCTTTCCACACGGTCGTGGGGTTAGACAGGGATGCAGCTTAAGCCCCACCCTCCTCAACATATATATCAACGAATTGGCGCGGGCACTAGAAAAGTCTGCAGCACCCGGCCTCACCCTACTAGAATCCGAAGTCAAATGTCTGCTGTTTGCTGATGATCTGGTGCTTCTGTCACCAACCAAGGAGGGCCTACAGCAGCACCTAGATCTTGTGCACAGATTCTGTCAGACCTGGGCCCTGACAGTGAATCTCAATAAGACCAAAATAATGGTGTTCCAAAAAAAGTCCAGCCACCAGGACCACAAATACAAATTCCATCTAGACAGTGTTGCCCTAGAGCACACACAAAACTATACATACCTTGGCCTAAACATCAGCGCCACAGGTAACTTCCACAAAGCTGTGAACGATCTGAGAGACAAGGCAAGAAGGGCATTCTATGCCATCAAAAGGAACATAAATTTCAACATACCAATTAGGATTTGGCAAAAAATACTTGAATCAGTCATAGAGCCCATTGCCCTTTATGGTTGTGAGGTCTGGGGTCCGCTCACCAACCAAGACTTCACAAAATGGGACAAACACCAAATTGACACCCTGCACGCAGAATTCTGCAAAAATATCCTCCGTGTACAACGTAAAACACCAAATAATGCATGCAGAGCAGAATTGGGCCGATACCCACTAATTATCAAAATCCAGAAAAGAGCCGTTGAATTCTATAACCACCTAAAATGAAGCGATTCCCAAACCTTCCACAACAAAGCCATCACCTACAGAGAGATGAACCTGGAGAAGAGTCCCCTAAGCAAGCTGGTCCTGGGGCTCTGTTCACAAACAAAAACACACCCTTCAGAGCCCCAGGACAGCAGCACAATTAGACCCAAACAAATCATGAGAAAACAAAAAGATAATTACTTGACACATTGGAAAGAATTAACAAAAAAACAGAGCAAACTAGAATGCTATTTGGCCCTACACAGAGAGTACACAGCGGCAGAATACCTGACCACTGTGACTGACCCAAAATTAAGGAAAGCTTTGACTATGTACAGACTCAGTGAGCATAGCCTTGCTATTGAGAAAGGCCGCCGTAGGCAGACATGGTTCTCAAGAGAAGACAGGCTATGTGCACACTGCCCACAAAATGAGGTGGAAACTGAGCTGCACTTCCTAACCTCCTGCCCAATGTATGACCATATTAGAGAGACATATTTCCCTCAGATTACACAGATCCACAAAGAATTCGAAAACAAGTCGAATTTTGAAAAACTCCCATATCTACTGGGTGAAATTCCACAGTGTGCCATCACAGCAGCAAGATTTGTGACCTGTTGCCACGAGAAAAGGGCAACCAGTGAAGAACACACACCATTGTAAATACAACCCATATTTATGCTTATTTATTTTATCTTGTGTCCTTTACCATTTGTACATTGTTAAAACACTGTATATGTAATATGACATTTGTAATGTCTTTATTGTTTTGAAACTTCTGTATGTGTAATGTTTACTGTTCATTTTTATTGTTTTTCACTTTATATATTCACTTTATATATTATCTACCTCACTTGCTTTGACAATGTGAACACATGTTTCCCATGCCAATAAAGCCCTTGAATTGAATTGAATTGAGAGAGAGAGCATTTGATAGCTAGAGGGTTAGAGAGAGAGAAAGAGAGTTGAGAGAGAGAGAGAGAGAGTTTGATAGATAGAGCGTGAGAGAGAGAAATAGAGTTGAGAGATAGAGAGCGTTTGATAGATAGAGGGTGAAAGAGAGAGAGAGAGAGAAAGAGAGAGTGTTTGATAGATAGAGGGTGAAAGAGAGAGAGAGAGAGAGAGAGAGAGAGAGAGAGAGAGAGAGAGAGAGAGAGAAGGAGAGAGAGAGAGAGAGAGAGACAGAGAGAGAGAGACAGAGAGAGAGTCAGAGAGAGACAGAGAGAGAGGAGTAAGAGATTCTAAATGCAACCCGTATTTAGGTTGATTTATTTTCCCTTTGGTACTATTTGCACATTGTTACAACACTGTATATTGCCATAATGTGACATAATCTTTACTCCTTTGAAACTTTTTGTGAGTGTTTACTGTTCATTTTATATTGTTAGTTTCACTTTTGTTTATTATCAATTTCATTTGCTTTTCAATGTATACATATGTTTCCCATGCTAATTAAACTATTTGAATGTAATTGATAGAGAGAGTGAAAAGAGAGAGAGAGGGAGAGGGAGAGGTAGAGACATTGAGATTGAGAGGGAGAGATTGAGAGAGAGGGTGAGGGAGAGAGATTGAGAGAGATTGAGATTGAGAGGGAGAGGGAGAGAGAGAGAGAGAGATATTGAGATTGAGAGGGAGAGATTGAGAGAGGGAGAGAGAGAGAGAGAGAGAGAGAGAGAGAGAGAGAGAGAGAGAGAGAGACAGATTGAGATTGAGAGGGAGAGATTGAGAGAGGGAGAGAGAGAGAGAGAGAGAGAGAGAGAGAGAGAGAGAGAGAAAGCCTCTTTCTGATCGTGGTCTGGGTGTCAGTGTTTACTGGCTGGCAGCCACTCAGAAGCTAGCACCATTGTTCTGAGAGAAAGGAGAAGATAACCCTGCTTTTCTCCCTCTATCTCTCCAGCTCTGACAATAGTAAACGCATCCACATTTCTCCACATTCACTCTCTTTTTTTTCTTTCTGTTTTTCTCCCTCTCTCCCCCTCATGAAGACATCTTTCTCTATTTCTCCCTCTCTCCCCCTCATGAAGACATCTTTCTCTATTTCTCCCTCTCTCCCACTCATGAAGACATCTTTCTCTATTTCTCCCTCTCTCCCACTCTTGAAGACATCTTTCTCTATTTCCCACTCTCTCCCCCTCATGAAGACATCTTTCTCTATTTCTCCCTCTCTCCCACTCTTGAAGACATCTTTCTCTATTTCCCACTCTCTCCCCCTCATGAAGACATCTTTCTCTATTTCTCCCTCTCTCCCACTCTTGAAGACATCTTTCTCTATTTCCCACTCTCTCCCCCTCATGAAGACATCTTTCTCTATTTCTCCCTCTCTCCCACTCTTGAAGACATCTTTCTCTATTTCCCACTCTCTCCCACTCATGAAGACATCTTTCTCTATTTCTCCCTCTCGTGAATACATCTTTCTCTATTTCTCCCTCTCATAAGGCTCTAGTCAAAAGTAATGCACTGTATAGCGAATAGGGTTCCATGTTGGAATGCGTACCCCAGAAACAAGGAAAACAGAGACAGCCTGGCCCTTGGCTGGCTGGCTGACTAGGTGTTGTGTTATTGTCTGCAGTTAATCATGTGTCTGGCTTGGCTAGGCCGAATCTCATTTTCAAAGTGAGACTCATTTCATTTCGGGGGCTGGTGTGTGTGTGAGGGACATTTAATTTTGGGATTGAGGAGTGTATGTGTGTGAGAGAGAGAACCTGTCTCAGCTGCTCTAATCATTTTGAGAGTAACACAACTAATACGACAGCAGTGGAGCCAGTGTTTCCATCACTGTGGGTGCATCACATAATGGCACCCTATTCCCTACATAGTGCACTACTTTTGACCATAGGGCCCAGGTCAAAAGTAGTGCCTCAAGGGAATAGGGTGCCATTTGTGACACAGACACAGCCATATCCTGGAGTACAGGAAGAGGAGAGGGACATTTCTAATATGGCTTACATGGGAATTAGGAGACATTGGTTGTGAAGTTCGAATTAGGCTAAAGGGGTTTGTGTCAGACTCAGTGAATGGGGATTGGCTGATTAGTGGACTTGCAGTTCCCAGTTGGATAAGATCACAGCCAAGAGCTGTCAGGTAAGTCCCGCCCTCCCTCTGAGTTTGGCAGGGAACGAGGGAGGAAGAGAGGGAGGACTCAAGAGCTTTTTAATTGTCTCTCTCTCTCTCTCTCTCTCTCTCTCTCCATCTTGCTCTCTTTCTCCCCCTCTCTCTCTATCCCATCCTCTTCCCCGCTCTCTCTCTCTCTCAACTACATCTTGCTCTCTCTCTCCCTTCCTCTTCCCCTCTCTCAACTACATTTTGCTACCTCTGAATAATAGCCCTTTTGAAAGCCCTTTTTACATTAGCAGTTGTCACAAAGTGATTATACAGAAACCCAGCCTAAACGCCCAAAGAGCAGCAAGGCAGATGTAGAAGCATGATGACTAGGAACTATCCCCTAGAATAGCAGGAGGAAACTTGGAAGAAACCTAGAGAGGAACCAGGCTCTAAGGGGTGGCCAGTCCTCTTCTGGCTGTGCCGGGTGGAGATAAGAGTACAGGACCATTAAAGTTGAAGTGCACTCACTGATTCAGCCTGTTTCTTCCGCTGCTCATTAAGAAATGCAGCAGCCGTTACTGAAGCCCAAACAAGAGTTGTAGTGAGGCATTAGTGAGTAACATAATGACAGCAAGGTAAGCTACGCTAGCTATGAAGACTTACTGACTGACTCGCCATCTCAAGATGATCTACTAATTCAGTGCGGTGTGTAGGCTAGAGCCTGGGCTGACCTTGTGTTCAGCCAACCTGACAGCAGCAGCAGCATACCTACAGCTGGCTAGCCTATAATAGCTAGCTAGCATACCTTGGGAATAGCTACAGCTGGCTAGCCTATTATAGCTAGCTAGCATACCTTGGGAATAGCTACAGCTGGCTAGCCTATTATAGCTAGCTAGCATAGCTTGGGGATAGCTACAGCTGGCTAGCCTATAATAGCTAGCTAGCATACCTTGGGAATAGCTACAGCTGGCTAGCCTATTATAGCTAGCTAGCATAGCTTGGGGATAGCTACAGCTGGCTAGCCTATTATAGCGTGCTAGCGGATATTTTTCTGTCAAATCACAATTTTGCCATCATAGCAAAAAGTCCCTGTGTCTGGAATGTGCTTCATGAGACACTTATTGTGTTAGACAGGCATCCATCCGTCTGTTGGTTTCTCCTGCCTCAATAAAGTGTGCGTCTGTTCACAACTCTCTGCTCTCCTGCACCTGACTCCGGTCCCAGTACCCACACCCTTGACAGTTGTCTTGAAAGCACCACATGCCACCAGCTGTGTAACGTTACGTTGTGGAATGCTTTCTGACACTTATTTGTAGCATGTTAAAAAGACTGATACTTAGGTGAGACAAGTATCATCTTTCATTTATTTGTTCACTATAAAATACACAACAGACTATGCACAGGCATGTTGTTTTAGCACTAGCAGCAGACGAAACCGGAATGCTAGCTAGCTGGTAGTAATGAACCTAGCCCTCAATCATGACTCCCAGTTTCAATGCAGTAAAGGCAGAATGCTGACAGGGCCTGAGTTATCAAGAGCAAGTGCTAACCCAAACAATATGCCTGTTCTCATGTCTTCCTCTCTTTGACATTCCACATTAGGGAGAGTCTATGTATTTAGCTAGTTACATCACAGTATCATAGCTAGCTATCTACAGTACTCACCACACACAGGTCACAGCCATTAGGTCGTACGGTTGTTGTATGTAATCCATTCTTTGCCATCTTGCACAATATTGTTGAATGCATTAGAACTTTGCACCAACTTTATGGAGGCCCATTTTCACTCCTGTGACGGGCAAGTGTGCGTTCATTCAGCAAGTGTGCGTGCGTGCGTTCATTCAGCAAGTGTGCGTGCGTGCGTTCATTCAGCAAGTGTGCGTTCATTCAGCAAGTGTGCGTTCATTCAGCAAGTGTGCGTTCATTGAGCAAGTGTGCGTTCATTCAGCAAGTGTGCGTTCATTGAGCAAGTGTGCATGCATTGAGCAAGTGTGCGTGCATTGAGCAAGTGTGCGTTCATTGAGCAAGTGTGCGTTCATTGAGCAAGTGTGCGTGCATTGAGCAAGTGTGCGTGCATTGAGCAAGTGTGCGTTCATTGAGCAAGTGTGCGTGCATTGAGCAAGTGTGCGTTCATTGAGCAAGTGTGCATGCATTGAGCAAGTGTGCGTGTGCTTCTAGGAGGCCTTTCCCCTTTAAAGACAGATTGTTCTTCAAGATGTTCAGTAGGGTCAATAGTAATCACAGTGGTTTTAGAGGGTGCAACAGGTCAGCACCTCAGGAGTAAATGTCAGTTGGCTTTTCATAGCCGAGCATTCAGAGGTCGAGACAGCAGGTGCAGTAGAGAGAGAGGGAGAGAGAGGGAGAGGGAGGGGGAGAGAGAGGAAGGTCCGGGACAAGCTAGCATGTTCGGTGAACAGGTGAGGTTTCCAAAGCCGCAGGCAGAACAGCCGGAACTGGATCAGCAGCACGACCAGATGGACTGGGGACGAGGACAGCCAGGAGTCGTCAGGCCAAGTAGTCCTGAGATATGGTCCTACACTTTTAGAAAAAAAGGTGCTATCTAGAAAAGTAAAGGGTTCTTCAGCTGTCCCCATAGGAGAACCCATGAAGAACCCTTTTTGGGAGAGGGTTCTGAATGGAACTCAAAAGGTTCTACCTGGAACCAAAAAGGCTGATCCTACAGGGACAGCTGAAGATCCCTTTTGGGACCCTTTTTTCTAACAGTGAAGGGCTCAGCACCTCTGGGATAGGAGAGAGAAAAAGAGAGGTGGGAGAATTAGAGGGAGCATACCTAAGGTCACACAGGACACCACATAAGGCAGGAGAATTACACTGTGGGGGGGACACGGTGACCCCCGTCCAAAGTTACCCCCGGACAGTGCCAACCAGGCATAATATAACCCCACCCACTTTCTTCTCCTTCTCTCGCTTCCTCCATCTTTCCCTCCATCTCCTGTGTTCTGTACGTCAGTATTGTGCAGCCAGAGTGTAGTTGGAAACAGCTATTATAAATAAACAATTCCATTTTGCTTAGAGACCCCTGTGACATCGCCGTGGGGACATCACCCTAGCGACAGATACAGCCCTGCCGTCAGACCATAGGAGAATGGAGGAGAGGTAGAAAGAGGTGGGGGGAGCAAGGGAGGAGAGGATTGCCTCTTTGGCTGGGAATTAGGGAGGAGGGAGGGAGACTCTCAAGAGCTTTTTAATCTTGATCGCTTATCTGTCTTTCTCTCTTTCTCTCTCGCTTTCCTTCTCTCTCTCTCTCTCTCTCTCTCTCGCTTTCTCTCTCGCTTTACTTAACTCTCTCTCTCTCTCTAGCTTTCCTTCTCTCTCTCCCTCTCTCTCTCTCTCTCTCTCTCTCTCTCTCTCGCTTTCTCTCTCGCTTTACTTAACTCTCTCTCTCTCTCTCTCTCTCTCTCGCTTTCCTTCTCTCTCTCCCTCTCTCTCTCTCTCTCTCTCTCTTGCTTTCTCTCTCTCTCTCTCGCTTTCTCTCTCGCTTTCCTTAACTCTCTCTCTCTCTCTCTCTCTCTCTCTCTCGCTTTCCTTCTCTCTCTCTCTCTCTCTCTCTCTCTCTCTCTCCACTCTGAATGTAATTACCGTATGCACAGAGAGCGAGGGATAGGGGAACGAGGGATAGGGTAACGAGGGATAAGGGAACGAGGGATAGGGGAACGAGGGATAGGGAGAACGAGGGATAGGGGAACGAGGGATAGGGAGAAGGAGGGAGGAAAGGAGGTGGAGAAAAGAGGAAGAGGAGAGGTGATAACAGCTTAATGTAATCTCACAGTGGAAATATATCACCTGCCACAGTTAATAAAATATCACATCCACGTGGCGCTTTCCACTGGAAAGAAAGGTTAACTGGTATTTCCTATAAATGTACTCTTCTCCACACACACACACGTACGCACACTCACATCTTCCTCATAGCTACCGGTATTAGTTATGAACTTATTCACAGCAGTCATGTTGGTTAAGACGTTAATATGACATGCATGTTTCATATACTGTGGGTAACATACACATGAAACTACACACATTCAAAAAGCTACACACACACACACACCCTTTGATGGTTGCAGTGTAATCGTATGTAGTGGAAAATCTAATTTCTTCAGATTTCTCAGTCTTCCATTCTCTAACCTCGCTCTCCTTCTCTCCCTCTCTCTACACTCCTCCACTCTCTATCTCCCTCTCCCTCCACTCATCCTCACTCTCTTCTTTCTTTCTTTTCCTTCCTTCCTTCCTTCCTTCCTTCCTTCCTTCCTTCCTTCCTTCCTTCCCTCTCTCTCTTTCTTTCTCCTCCCTTCTATCCCCCGCCCCCTCCCCTCTTTCTCCCTTTCCCTCGTCTCCCCATTCCTCCTTCCTGCCTCCTCCTCTGTTGGTTTGCCCCAAGGATATCACCCCTCCTACACGGCCTCGTCTCATCCTTCTCTCCCTCCGTTTATTTATATCAATGAGAAAAAGTCCTCCTTTCATCTTCCTCCAGATAGATCAGTTCAGTTCAGCTTCATGAACAACTGGAGAACTGGTTGTCTGTGTGTCTGAGTGTGTATGTCTCTCTCTGTCTGTGTGTGTGTGTGTGTGTGTGTGTGTGTGTGTGTGTGTGTGTGTGTGTGTATGTATACATGTGTATGTGTGTGTGTGTGTGTGTGTGTGTGTGTGTATGTATACGTGTGTGTGTGTGTGTGGTTGTGTATTTGTGTGTGTGTGTATGTGTGTGTGTGTATGTATACGTGTGTGTGTGTGTGTGTGTGTGTGTGTGTGTGTGTGTGTGTGTGTGTATATACGTGTGTGTGTGTGTATATACGTGTGTGTGTGTGTGTGTGTGTGTGTGTGTGTGTGTGTGTGTGTAAAATTGGAGTATGCTCACCTCTAGCGCCGTTCTCTCTACAGGTCTCGCTAGCTGCTCTGCACTCTGGGACTCTTATATAAACAATACATTTTGATTGAGCTGTTTTCTATTCAAATTGACAGCCCTCCAAACAATACATGTAGGTAATGAATTTACATACCCAACACATAACTGATAGATGAGGCCCTCTAAGGCCGCCAGCTGCTCTGCTGGGACGCTGGGAAGATTACTATTCTGCAGGACCTGGTCTATTGGAAATGATGGAAGCCTGAGGCCTGGTTCACGACTTTGAGTCACAACGTGGTAAATTACAACAACATGGTTAAATGTTAAAATACAACAAAAATTTGCAACGAAAATCTGTTTCCACAATTCCATGTGTTATGAAAATAGAATCATTTTTCATCCAGGTTCCAACCAACTGAATCACAACTGTTGAAATTCTACATTAGTTTCTATAACAGAACTGTTGAAATTCTACATAGTTTCTATGTGTCACGTTCTGACCTCTATTTCCTTTGTTTTGTATTTATTTAGTATGGTCAGGGCGTGAGTTGGGTGGGCAGTCTATGTTTGTTTTTCTATGTTTTGGGGCATTTCTATGTTTTCGGCCTAGTATGGTTCTCAATCAGAGGCAGGTGTCATTAGTTGTCTCTGATTGAGAATCATACTTAGGTAGCCTGGGTTGCACTGTTTGTTTGTGGGTGATTGTCTATGTTAGTGGCTTGTTTCAGCACAGGTCTCATTTTGTAGCTTCACGGTCGAATTTGGTTTATTGTTTTTGTTACTCTCTTGTATAGTGTTCAGTCTTTCGTTATTAAAGATTTACCATGGACACTTACCACGCCGCATATTGGTCCTCTGATCCTTTTCGCCTCTCCTCTTCAGACGAAGAGGAGGACGACCGTGACACTATGACAGAACTGTTGAAATTCTACATTCGTTTCTATAAAAGAACAGTTCAAATTCTACATAATTTTCTATAACCAAACCATTGAAATTCTACAATTATTTTATGTAATAGAAGTGTTGAATTCTACACATTCTTCTCTCTTGTTCTCTACAGTGAATACCGGTTTCCAGGACACATATAAACCTAGTCCTGGACAAAAAAAACATGCTCAACGGGGACTCTTGATCTGGAAAACCAACCCTCAGTGTAAAATGCTGGTCTTCCCAATAGTGTCAGTTGAGACAAGACACACACAGAAGACATGGTGGATTAGTTGACAGCAACAGGTTTAATTCAGCTCTATCAGATCTCCCTGTTTTTAAAGTCTATGTCAGCTAATGTTTACCCAGGCATTTCCATTATATCAACCCAGGGCATTATATATACCAGGGCATTATATATACCCAGACATTACATATACCAGGGCATTATATATACCTGGGCATTATATATACCTGGGCATTATATATACCTGGGCATTACATATACCAGGGCCTTACATATACCTGGGCATTATATATACCCAGACATTATATATACCCAGACATTATATATACCTGGACATTATATCTACCCTGGCATTATATCTACAGGGCATTATTTCTACCCTGGCATTATATCTACAGGGCATTATATCTACCAGGGCATTATATATACCCAGGGCATTATATCTACCCGGGGCATTATATCAACCAGGGCATTATATCGACCAGGGCATTATATCTAGACAGGACATTATATCTAGACAGGGCATTATATCTAGACAGGGCACTATATCTAGACAGGACAGTATATCTACCAGGGCATTATATATAGACAGGGCATTATATCAAGACAGGGCATTATATATTCCAGGGTATTATATCTAGACAGGGTATTATATCTAGACAGGGTATTATATCTAGACAGGGTATTATATCTACCAGGGCATTATATCTAGACAGGGCATTATATCTAGACAGGGTATTATATCTAGACAGGGTATTATATCTAGACAGGGTATTATATCTAGACAGGGTATTATATCTAGACAGGACATTATATCTAGACAGGGCTACTGCATCTTCTGGCGGCTACTCAGGTGGCTTTGTCTGTTTCTGTCCCTACCTTTGGGCGGCTGGTAGCCTAGCGGTCCAGAGCCTTGGACCAGTAACGAAAGATCACTGGTTTGAGTCCCCGGTCCCGGTTAGGGGGGAAAAAATCTGCTGATGTGCCCTTGAGTAAGGCACTTAATCCTAATGGCTCTGGATAAGAGAGTCTACTAAAATGGCCACATACTGATGTCATAACAGGTTCTGTATGGAGAGCTGATGTGCCAGAGTGAGATGGAACACCTTGAGTTTCCCATTAACACAACTGTAAAGAGAAGAATGACAACCCCGGGATGGAAGGATGACTGCTGTGTTGGAGGAAAAAGGAAGAAAACAGATTTGTCAACCACTGGGCCAGTGATTAAATCTCAGAGGAGACCTCTCTTTCTCCTTCCTTCCTCCCTCTGTCGCTTTCTCTTTCTCTTTCCCCTATCTCTCTCTGTCTCCCAGTCTCTGTTGTCAGAAGCAGGGTAACAGCTAAATCTCTATGGTATTATCCCTTGCAGTTCACATCAAAGAGTTAGTGCTGAATCCCGCAAACCCTCCCAAAACTCAGCTAAACTCTTAACCAGTTCCTCCTGGGTGTGTGGGGTGTGGGTGATTCATATTAGACTCAGCTAAACTCTTAACCAGTTCCTCCTGGGTGTGTGTGTGATTTATATTAGACTCAGCTAAACTCTTAACCAGTTCCTCCTGGGTGTGTGTGTGGTGTGGGTGATTTATATTAGACTCAGCTTCGCAAACTCCATTCTCCTATATCCTTCCGCGCACTGCTCCATCGAATCCCAGGCGGGCTCCGGCACTCTCCTCTCCTCCCAAGAAGTATAGTCCATACTGTACTCCTCTTTGGGCTGCTCCTGTTGCCTCTTCTCCTGCTGCACCTTTGGGCGGCTACACTCCCCTGGCTTAGCCCAGGGTCCTCTCCCGTCGAGGATTTCCTCCCATGTCCAGAAATCCTT
>NC_048583.1:7507931-7515431 GCF_013265735.2 Oncorhynchus mykiss | reverse complement strand
TACAATATAGCAATTAAACACTGGAATGGTAGGTGTACAGAAGATGGATGTGCAAGTAGAGATACTGGGGTGCAAAGGAGCAAGATAGATAAATAAATACAGTATGGGATGAGGTAGTTGGATGGGCTATTTACAGATGGGCTATGTACAGGTGCAGTGATCTGTGAGCTGCTCTGACAGCTGGTGCTTAAGGCTAGTGAGGGAGATATCAGTCTCCAGCTTCAGTGATTTTTTCAGTTCGCTCCAGTCATTGGCAGCAGAGAACTGGAAGGAAAGACGACCAAAGGAGGAATTGGCTTTGGGGATGATCAATGAGATATACCTGCTGGAGCGTGTGCTACGGGTGGGTGCTGCTATGGTGACCAGTGAGCTGAGATAAGGCGGAGCTTTACCTAGCAGAGACTTGTAGATGACCTGGAGTCAGTGGGTTTGGCGTCGAGTATGAAGCGTGGGCCAGCCAATGAGAGCATACAGGTCGCAATGATGGGTAGTATATGGGGCTTTGGTGACAAAACGGATGGCACTGTGATAGACTGCATCCAGTTTGTTGAGTAGAGTGTTGGAAGCAATTTTATAGATGACATCACCGAAGTGAGGATCGGTGGGATGGTCAGTTTTACGAGGGTATGTTTGGCAGCATGAGTGAAGGATGCTTTGTTACAATATAGGAAGCAAATTCTAGATTTAATTTTGGATTGGAGATGTTTGATGTGAGTCTGGAAGGAGAGTTTACAGTCTGACCAGAAACCTAGGTATTTGTAGTTGTCCACGTATTCTAAGTCAGAGCCGTCCAGAGTAGTGATGCTGGATGGGCGGGCAGGTGCAGGTAGCAATCGGTTGAATAGCATGCATTTAGTTGTACTTGCGTTAAAGAGCAGTTTGAGGCCACAGAAGGAGAGTTCTAGGCATCGAAGGTCGCCCATGATTTTGCCCATGATTTTGCCCATGATTTTGCCCATGATTTTGGAATGAGACGTTCGACAAGCAGGTGTCCACATACTTTTGTAGCAGCTGTAAACTGGGTCGGAGTCAGAGACAAATGAATGAAGGAGAGAAACGCAATGAAGTGTGTAGGAGGGAGGGAGCGAGGGAGGAGGGTAAGACTGGTGGTAATCAGAGGTTGATGATGTGTGGTCAAGCTCTGACTGTGTGTGGTCAGTAACAGGTCCAGTCTGACTGTGTGGTCAGTAACAGGTCCAGTCTGACTGTGTGGTCAGTAACAGGTCCAGTCTGACTGTGTGGTCAGTAACAGGTCCAGTCTGACTGTGTGTGGTCAGTAACAGGTCCAGTCTGACTGTGTGTGGTCAGTAACAGGTCCAGTCTGACTGTGTGGTCAGTAACAGGTCCAGTCTGACTGTGTGTGGTCAGTAACAGGTCCAGTCTGACTGTGTGTGGTCAGTAACAGGTCCAGTCTGACTGTGTGTGGTCAGTAACAGGTCCAGTCTGACTGTGTGTGGTCAGTAACAGGTCCAGTCTGACTGTGTGGTCAGTAACAGGTCCAGTCTGACTGTGTGTGGTCAGTAACAGGTCCAGTCTGACTGTGTGTGGTCAGTAACAGGTCCAGTCTGACTGTGTGTGGTCAGTAACAGGTCCAGTCTGACTGTGTGTGGTCAGTAACAGGTCCAGTCTGACTGTGTGGTCAGTAACAGGTCCAGTCTGACTGTGTGGTCAGTAACAGGTCCAGTCTGACTGTGTGTGGTCAGTAACAGGTCCAGTCTGACTGTGTGTGGTCAGTAACAGGTCCAGTCTGACTGTGTGGTCAGTAACAGGTCCAGTCTGACTGTGTGTGGTCAGTAACAGGTCCAGTCTGACTGTGTGTGGTCAGTAACAGGTCCAGTCTGACTGTGTGTGGTCAGTAACAGGTCCAGTCTGACTGTGTGTGGTCAGTAACAGGTCCAGTCTGACTGTGTGGTCAGTAACAGGTCCAGTCTGACTGTGTGTGGTCAGTAACAGGTCCAGTCTGACTGTGTGTGGTCAGTAACAGGTCCAGTCTGACTGTGTGTGGTCAGTAACAGGTCCAGTCTGACTGTGTGTGGTCAGTAACAGGTCCAGTCTGACTGTGTGGTCAGTAACAGGTCCAGTCTGACTGTGTGGTCAGTAACAGGTCCAGTCTGACTGTGTGTGGTCAGTAACAGGTCCAGTATGACTGTGTGGTCAGTAACAGGTCCAGTCTGACTGTGTGGTCAGTAACAGGTCCAGTCTGACTGTGTGTGGTCAGTAACAGGTCCAGTCTGACTGTGTGTGGTCAGTAACAGGTCCAGTCTGACTGTGTGTGGTCAGTAACAGGTCCAGTCTGACTGTGTGTGGTCAGTAACAGGTCCAGTCTGACTGTGTGGTCAGTAACAGGTCCAGTCTGACTGTGTGTGGTCAGTAACAGGTCCAGTCTGACTGTGTGTGGTCAGTAACAGGTCCAGTCTGACTGTGTGTGGTCAGTAACAGGTCCAGTCTGACTGTGTGTGGTCAGTAACAGGTCCAGTCTGACTGTGTGTGGTCAGTAACAGGTCCAGTCTGACTGTGTGGTCAGTAACAGGTCCAGTCTGACTGTGTGGTCAGTAACAGGTCCAGTCTGACTGTGTGGTCAGTAACAGGTCCAGTCTGACTGTGTGTGGTCAGTAACAGGTCCAGTCTGACTGTGTGGTCAGTAACAGGTCCAGTCTGACTGTGTGGTCAGTAACAGGTCCAGTCTGACTGTGTGGTCAGTAACAGGTCCAGTCTGACTGTGTGTGGTCAGTAACAGGTCCAGTCTGACTGTGTGTGGTCAGTAACAGGTCCAGTCTGACTGTGTGGTCAGTAACAGGTCCAGTCTGACTGTGTGTGGTCAGTAACAGGTCCAGTCTGACTGTGTGGTCAGTAACAGGTCCAGTCTGACTGTGTGTGGTCAGTAACAGGTCCAGTCTGACTGTGTGGTCAGTAACAGGTCCAGTCTGACTGTGTGTGGTCAGTAACAGGTCCAGTCTGACTGTGTGTGGTCAGTAACAGGTCCAGTCTGACTGTGTGTGGTCAGTAACAGGTCCAGTCTGACTGTGTGTGGTCAGTAACAGGTCCAGTCTGACTGTGTGGTCAGTAACAGGTCCAGTCTGACTGTGTGTGGTCAGTAACAGGTCCAGTCTGACTGTGTGTGGTCAGTAACAGGTCCAGTCTGACTGTGTGTGGTCAGTAACAGGTCCAGTCTGACTGTGTGTGGTCAGTAACAGGTCCAGTCTGACTGTGTGTGGTCAGTAACAGGTCCAGTCTGACTGTGTGGTCAGTAACAGGTCCAGTCTGACTGTGTGGTCAGTAACAGGTCCAGTCTGACTGTGTGGTCAGTAACAGGTCCAGTCTGACTGTGTGTGGTCAGTAACAGGTCCAGTCTGACTGTGTGGTCAGTAACAGGTCCAGTCTGACTGTGTGGTCAGTAACAGGTCCAGTCTGACTGTGTGTGGTCAGTAACAGGTCCAGTCTGACTGTGTGTGGTCAGTAACAGGTCCAGTCTGACTGTGTGTGGTCAGTAACAGGTCCAGTCTGACTGTGTGTGGTCAGTAACAGGTCCAGTCTGACTGTGTGGTCAGTAACAGGTCCAGTCTGACTGTGTGTGGTCAGTAACAGGTCCAGTCTGACTGTGTGTGGTCAGTAACAGGTCCAGTCTGACTGTGTGTGGTCAGTAACAGGTCCAGTCTGACTGTGTGTGGTCAGTAACAGGTCCAGTCTGACTGTGTGTGGTCAGTAACAGGTCCAGTCTGACTGTGTGTGGTCAGTAACAGGTCCAGTCTGACTGTGTGTGGTCAGTAACAGGTCCAGTCTGACTGTGTGGTCAGTAACAGGTCCAGTCTGACTGTGTGGTCAGTAACAGGTCCAGTCTGACTGTGTGGTCAGTAACAGGTCCAGTCTGACTGTGTGGTCAGTAACAGGTCCAGTCTGACTGTGTGGTCAGTAACAGGTCCAGTCTGACTGTGTGTGGTCAGTAACAGGTCCAGTCTGACTGTGTGGTCAGTAACAGGTCCAGTCTGACTGTGTGTGGTCAGTAACAGGTCCAGTCTGACTGTGTGGTCAGTAACAGGTCCAGTCTGACTGTGTGGTCAGTAACAGGTCCAGTCTGACTGTGTGTGGTCAGTAACAGGTCCAGTCTGACTGTGTGGTCAGTAACAGGTCCAGTCTGACTGTGTGTGGTCAGTAACAGGTCCAGTCTGACTGTGTGTGGTCAGTAACAGGTCCAGTCTGACTGTGTGGTCAGTAACAGGTCCAGTCTGACTGTGTGTGGTCAGTAACAGGTCCAGTCTGACTGTGTGGTCAGTATCAGGTCCAGTCTGACTGTGTGTGGTCAGTAACAGGTCCAGTCTGACTGTGTGGTCAGTAACAGGTCCAGTCTGACTGTGTGTGGTCAGTAACAGGTCCAGTCTGACTGTGTGTGGTCAGTAACAGGTCCAGTCTGACTGTGTGTGGTCAGTAACAGGTCCAGTCTGACTGTGTGTGGTCAGTAACAGGTCCAGTCTGACTGTGTGGTCAGTAACAGGTCCAGTCTGACTGTGTGTGGTCAGTAACAGGTCCAGTCTGACTGTGTGTGGTCAGTAACAGGTCCAGTCTGACTGTGTGTGGTCAGTAACAGGTCCAGTCTGACTGTGTGTGGTCAGTAACAGGTCCAGTCTGACTGTGTGTGGTCAGTAACAGGTCCAGTCTGACTGTGTGGTCAGTAACAGGTCCAGTCTGACTGTGTGGTCAGTAACAGGTCCAGTCTGACTGTGTGGTCAGTAACAGGTCCAGTCTGACTGTGTGGTCAGTAACAGGTCCAGTCTGACTGTGTGTGGTCAGTAACAGGTCCAGTCTGACTGTGTGGTCAGTAACAGGTCCAGTCTGACTGTTGTGGTCAGTAACAGGTCCAGTCTGACTGTGTGTGGTCAGTAACAGGTCCAGTCTGACTGTGTGTGGTCAGTAACAGGTCCAGTCTGACTGTGTGTGGTCAGTAACAGGTCCAGTCTGACTGTGTGTGGTCAGTAACAGGTCCAGTCTGACTGTGTGGTCAGTAACAGGTCCAGTCTGACTGTGTGTGGTCAGTAACAGGTCCAGTCTGACTGTGTGTGGTCAGTAACAGGTCCAGTCTGACTGTGTGTGGTCAGTAACAGGTCCAGTCTGACTGTGTGTGGTCAGTAACAGGTCCAGTCTGACTGTGTGGTCAGTAACAGGTCCAGTCTGACTGTGTGGTCAGTAACAGGTCCAGTCTGACTGTGTGGTCAGTAACAGGTCCAGTCTGACTGTGTGGTCAGTAACAGGTCCAGTCTGACTGTGTGGTCAGTAACAGGTCCAGTCTGACTGTGTGGTCAGTAACAGGTCCAGTCTGACTGTGTGTGGTCAGTAACAGGTCCAGTCTGACTGTGTGGTCAGTAACAGGTCCAGTCTGACTGTGTGGTCAGTAACAGGTCCAGTCTGACTGTGTGGTCAGTAACAGGTCCAGTCTGACTGTGTGGTCTACTGTGGTAGTGTGTGGGTTGAATCGCTAACTGCGCCCTCAAGCTGCAGCCACTGAGGCATGTCCACCCCCTCTCCTTTCACCCCTCTATCGCTCCCCCCCCCCCCCCCCCCCCCCCCCCCCCCCCCCCCCCCCCCCCCCCCCCCCCCCCCCCCCGCAGAAAGACACATTACAGTTGAGGGGATTCAGTTGTACAACTGACTAGGTATCCTCCTCTTTCCCTCTCCTTTCTTTACCCCATTGGGACGTAGGCCAAAAATGTTGATAAAAATGTAAATAAAATGTTTCTGTTTGTTAGAAATGCCCAGGCCAGTTCCTGATCCCAGTCTGTCCTACGTTGAAGTAACTCACTCCTCTTGCCAGGACACTAGTGTCTGATGTGTTGTTGAATAAAGCCTGCTTTGATTCTGATTATTAAACCTATCCCAGTCTTCCGAATGTCCCAAATGGCACCCTATTGCCAATGTAGTGCACTACTTGTCCAATGGGATCTGGTCAACGGTAAGGCACTATATAGGGAATAGTGTGTAATTTGGGACACAGTCTTGCAGATGGCTAGACAGGTGTGGGCTTGTACTCTGCTTGTCAAGGTTCATCACCTACCATGTTGGAGATGATTACACACACACACACACACACACACACACACACACACACACACACACACACACACACACACACACACACACACACACACACACACACACACACACACACACACACACACACACACACACACACACACACACACGCACACACACACACACACACACACAGAATCAGTCTATAAGCATGAAATGTACAGCCAGTAGGCGGATTGTCAAAGCTTTCCTGTCTCTTTCTCTCCCTCTTCTCTCTCTGAAAAAACATTAATTTTATTCCTCTCTAGAAGGTTTTCTATTTCTTTCTCTCAGGCCCTTCTTCAGCAAGATAATGTAGTATTTCTTTCTCTCAGGCCCTTCATCAGTAAGATAATGGAGTATTTCTCTGTCTCAGGCCCTTCGTCAGCAAGATAATGGAGTATTTCTCTGTCTCGGGCCCTTCACCAGGAAGATAATGGAGTATTGCTCTCTCTCAGGCCCTTAGTCAGCAAGATAATGGAGTATTTCTCTGTCTCAGGCCCTTCGTCAGGAAGATAATGGAGTATTTCTCTGTCTCGGGCCCTTCGTCAGCAAGATAATGGAGTATTTATCTGTCTCAGGCCCTTCGTCAGGAAGATAATGGAGTATTTATCTGTCTCAGGCCCTTCGTCAGCAAGATAATGGAGTATTTATCTGTCTCAGGCCCTTCGTCGGGAAGATAATGGAGTATTTCTCTCTCTTGGGCCCTTCGTCGGGAAGATAATGGAGTATTTCTCTCTCTTGGGCCCTTCGTCAGCAAGATAATGGAGTTTTCTTCCTCTCTGGCTTGAGCGTGTTTATCAGGAGACAGGGGTGTGTACGTCACCGATCCCAATACGTGATCTCTCTCTCTCTCTCTCTCTCTCTCTCTCTCTCTCTCTCTCTCTCTCTCTCACACACACACACACACATACGCACACACGCACACACAACGATACGCACACACCCTCCATGGGCAGGCAGGCAGGCCCAGTGGGAAGAGAGGCAGTCAGAGAGGTGGACACACCCCAGTGCTTGCCCTCCACAAGACGTCAGGGGTGAATGCTGAGCTCCTCTGTGAATCTGTTCAATACCACTGTGTGTGTTGTGTCTGCTACTACTGAGACTGTGTGGGTGACTGAAACAGGATGGGTTCAACAAGACACATGTCTGCAGTCCACACACACACACACACACACACACACACACACACACACACACACACACACACACACACACACACACACACACACTACTTTGCATTCAAATCCTTCTCTGGCTACAGAGCTGTGATTAAATGTCCTCTTTCTCTCTAAGGATATCTGTGCTATTGTTTCCCCCAGTTCCCATGAAGGAAATCAGTCCTGATCCCCATTTAGGCTCAAACGCTACACAGTCGCACTGTGTCTATGAGCCCAGACATACAGAAGGGTGACATTTGGGGAAACATGGCTGCCTATA
>NC_048583.1:7488159-7498159 GCF_013265735.2 Oncorhynchus mykiss | reverse complement strand
TCATTGGCAGCAGAGAACTGGAAGGAAAGACGACCAAAGGAGGAATTGGCTTTGGGGATGATCAATGAGATATACCTGCTGGAGCGTGTGCTACGGGTGGGTGCTGCTATGGTGACCAGTGAGCTGAGATAAGGCGGAGCTTTACCTAGCAGAGACTTGTAGATGACCTGGAGTCAGTGGGTTTGGCGTCGAGTATGAAGCGTGGGCCAGCCAATGAGAGCATACAGGTCGCAATGATGGGTAGTATATGGGGCTTTGGTGACAAAACGGATGGCACTGTGATAGACTGCATCCAGTTTGTTGAGTAGAGTGTTGGAAGCAATTTTATAGATGACATCACCGAAGTGAGGATCGGTGGGATGGTCAGTTTTACGAGGGTATGTTTGGCAGCATGAGTGAAGGATGCTTTGTTACAATATAGGAAGCAAATTCTAGATTTAATTTTGGATTGGAGATGTTTGATGTGAGTCTGGAAGGAGAGTTTACAGTCTGACCAGAAACCTAGGTATTTGTAGTTGTCCACGTATTCTAAGTCAGAGCCGTCCAGAGTAGTGATGCTGGATGGGCGGGCAGGTGCAGGTAGCAATCGGTTGAATAGCATGCATTTAGTTGTACTTGCGTTAAAGAGCAGTTTGAGGCCACAGAAGGAGAGTTCTAGGCATCGAAGGTCGCCCATGATTTTGCCCATGATTTTGCCCATGATTTTGCCCATGATTTTGGAATGAGACGTTCGACAAGCAGGTGTCCACATACTTTTGTAGCAGCTGTAAACTGGGTCGGAGTCAGAGACAAATGAATGAAGGAGAGAAACGCAATGAAGTGTGTAGGAGGGAGGGAGCGAGGGAGGAGGGTAAGACTGGTGGTAATCAGAGGTTGATGATGTGTGGTCAAGCTCTGACTGTGTGTGGTCAGTAACAGGTCCAGTCTGACTGTGTGGTCAGTAACAGGTCCAGTCTGACTGTGTGGTCAGTAACAGGTCCAGTCTGACTGTGTGGTCAGTAACAGGTCCAGTCTGACTGTGTGTGGTCAGTAACAGGTCCAGTCTGACTGTGTGTGGTCAGTAACAGGTCCAGTCTGACTGTGTGGTCAGTAACAGGTCCAGTCTGACTGTGTGTGGTCAGTAACAGGTCCAGTCTGACTGTGTGTGGTCAGTAACAGGTCCAGTCTGACTGTGTGTGGTCAGTAACAGGTCCAGTCTGACTGTGTGTGGTCAGTAACAGGTCCAGTCTGACTGTGTGGTCAGTAACAGGTCCAGTCTGACTGTGTGTGGTCAGTAACAGGTCCAGTCTGACTGTGTGTGGTCAGTAACAGGTCCAGTCTGACTGTGTGTGGTCAGTAACAGGTCCAGTCTGACTGTGTGTGGTCAGTAACAGGTCCAGTCTGACTGTGTGGTCAGTAACAGGTCCAGTCTGACTGTGTGGTCAGTAACAGGTCCAGTCTGACTGTGTGTGGTCAGTAACAGGTCCAGTCTGACTGTGTGTGGTCAGTAACAGGTCCAGTCTGACTGTGTGGTCAGTAACAGGTCCAGTCTGACTGTGTGTGGTCAGTAACAGGTCCAGTCTGACTGTGTGTGGTCAGTAACAGGTCCAGTCTGACTGTGTGTGGTCAGTAACAGGTCCAGTCTGACTGTGTGTGGTCAGTAACAGGTCCAGTCTGACTGTGTGGTCAGTAACAGGTCCAGTCTGACTGTGTGTGGTCAGTAACAGGTCCAGTCTGACTGTGTGTGGTCAGTAACAGGTCCAGTCTGACTGTGTGTGGTCAGTAACAGGTCCAGTCTGACTGTGTGTGGTCAGTAACAGGTCCAGTCTGACTGTGTGGTCAGTAACAGGTCCAGTCTGACTGTGTGGTCAGTAACAGGTCCAGTCTGACTGTGTGTGGTCAGTAACAGGTCCAGTATGACTGTGTGGTCAGTAACAGGTCCAGTCTGACTGTGTGGTCAGTAACAGGTCCAGTCTGACTGTGTGTGGTCAGTAACAGGTCCAGTCTGACTGTGTGTGGTCAGTAACAGGTCCAGTCTGACTGTGTGTGGTCAGTAACAGGTCCAGTCTGACTGTGTGTGGTCAGTAACAGGTCCAGTCTGACTGTGTGGTCAGTAACAGGTCCAGTCTGACTGTGTGTGGTCAGTAACAGGTCCAGTCTGACTGTGTGTGGTCAGTAACAGGTCCAGTCTGACTGTGTGTGGTCAGTAACAGGTCCAGTCTGACTGTGTGTGGTCAGTAACAGGTCCAGTCTGACTGTGTGTGGTCAGTAACAGGTCCAGTCTGACTGTGTGGTCAGTAACAGGTCCAGTCTGACTGTGTGGTCAGTAACAGGTCCAGTCTGACTGTGTGGTCAGTAACAGGTCCAGTCTGACTGTGTGTGGTCAGTAACAGGTCCAGTCTGACTGTGTGGTCAGTAACAGGTCCAGTCTGACTGTGTGGTCAGTAACAGGTCCAGTCTGACTGTGTGGTCAGTAACAGGTCCAGTCTGACTGTGTGTGGTCAGTAACAGGTCCAGTCTGACTGTGTGTGGTCAGTAACAGGTCCAGTCTGACTGTGTGGTCAGTAACAGGTCCAGTCTGACTGTGTGTGGTCAGTAACAGGTCCAGTCTGACTGTGTGGTCAGTAACAGGTCCAGTCTGACTGTGTGTGGTCAGTAACAGGTCCAGTCTGACTGTGTGGTCAGTAACAGGTCCAGTCTGACTGTGTGTGGTCAGTAACAGGTCCAGTCTGACTGTGTGTGGTCAGTAACAGGTCCAGTCTGACTGTGTGTGGTCAGTAACAGGTCCAGTCTGACTGTGTGTGGTCAGTAACAGGTCCAGTCTGACTGTGTGGTCAGTAACAGGTCCAGTCTGACTGTGTGTGGTCAGTAACAGGTCCAGTCTGACTGTGTGTGGTCAGTAACAGGTCCAGTCTGACTGTGTGTGGTCAGTAACAGGTCCAGTCTGACTGTGTGTGGTCAGTAACAGGTCCAGTCTGACTGTGTGTGGTCAGTAACAGGTCCAGTCTGACTGTGTGGTCAGTAACAGGTCCAGTCTGACTGTGTGGTCAGTAACAGGTCCAGTCTGACTGTGTGGTCAGTAACAGGTCCAGTCTGACTGTGTGTGGTCAGTAACAGGTCCAGTCTGACTGTGTGGTCAGTAACAGGTCCAGTCTGACTGTGTGGTCAGTAACAGGTCCAGTCTGACTGTGTGTGGTCAGTAACAGGTCCAGTCTGACTGTGTGTGGTCAGTAACAGGTCCAGTCTGACTGTGTGTGGTCAGTAACAGGTCCAGTCTGACTGTGTGTGGTCAGTAACAGGTCCAGTCTGACTGTGTGGTCAGTAACAGGTCCAGTCTGACTGTGTGTGGTCAGTAACAGGTCCAGTCTGACTGTGTGTGGTCAGTAACAGGTCCAGTCTGACTGTGTGTGGTCAGTAACAGGTCCAGTCTGACTGTGTGTGGTCAGTAACAGGTCCAGTCTGACTGTGTGTGGTCAGTAACAGGTCCAGTCTGACTGTGTGTGGTCAGTAACAGGTCCAGTCTGACTGTGTGTGGTCAGTAACAGGTCCAGTCTGACTGTGTGGTCAGTAACAGGTCCAGTCTGACTGTGTGGTCAGTAACAGGTCCAGTCTGACTGTGTGGTCAGTAACAGGTCCAGTCTGACTGTGTGGTCAGTAACAGGTCCAGTCTGACTGTGTGGTCAGTAACAGGTCCAGTCTGACTGTGTGTGGTCAGTAACAGGTCCAGTCTGACTGTGTGGTCAGTAACAGGTCCAGTCTGACTGTGTGTGGTCAGTAACAGGTCCAGTCTGACTGTGTGGTCAGTAACAGGTCCAGTCTGACTGTGTGGTCAGTAACAGGTCCAGTCTGACTGTGTGTGGTCAGTAACAGGTCCAGTCTGACTGTGTGGTCAGTAACAGGTCCAGTCTGACTGTGTGTGGTCAGTAACAGGTCCAGTCTGACTGTGTGTGGTCAGTAACAGGTCCAGTCTGACTGTGTGGTCAGTAACAGGTCCAGTCTGACTGTGTGTGGTCAGTAACAGGTCCAGTCTGACTGTGTGGTCAGTATCAGGTCCAGTCTGACTGTGTGTGGTCAGTAACAGGTCCAGTCTGACTGTGTGGTCAGTAACAGGTCCAGTCTGACTGTGTGTGGTCAGTAACAGGTCCAGTCTGACTGTGTGTGGTCAGTAACAGGTCCAGTCTGACTGTGTGTGGTCAGTAACAGGTCCAGTCTGACTGTGTGTGGTCAGTAACAGGTCCAGTCTGACTGTGTGGTCAGTAACAGGTCCAGTCTGACTGTGTGTGGTCAGTAACAGGTCCAGTCTGACTGTGTGTGGTCAGTAACAGGTCCAGTCTGACTGTGTGTGGTCAGTAACAGGTCCAGTCTGACTGTGTGTGGTCAGTAACAGGTCCAGTCTGACTGTGTGTGGTCAGTAACAGGTCCAGTCTGACTGTGTGGTCAGTAACAGGTCCAGTCTGACTGTGTGGTCAGTAACAGGTCCAGTCTGACTGTGTGGTCAGTAACAGGTCCAGTCTGACTGTGTGGTCAGTAACAGGTCCAGTCTGACTGTGTGTGGTCAGTAACAGGTCCAGTCTGACTGTGTGGTCAGTAACAGGTCCAGTCTGACTGTGTGGTCAGTAACAGGTCCAGTCTGACTGTGTGTGGTCAGTAACAGGTCCAGTCTGACTGTGTGTGGTCAGTAACAGGTCCAGTCTGACTGTGTGTGGTCAGTAACAGGTCCAGTCTGACTGTGTGTGGTCAGTAACAGGTCCAGTCTGACTGTGTGGTCAGTAACAGGTCCAGTCTGACTGTGTGTGGTCAGTAACAGGTCCAGTCTGACTGTGTGTGGTCAGTAACAGGTCCAGTCTGACTGTGTGTGGTCAGTAACAGGTCCAGTCTGACTGTGTGTGGTCAGTAACAGGTCCAGTCTGACTGTGTGGTCAGTAACAGGTCCAGTCTGACTGTGTGGTCAGTAACAGGTCCAGTCTGACTGTGTGGTCAGTAACAGGTCCAGTCTGACTGTGTGGTCAGTAACAGGTCCAGTCTGACTGTGTGGTCAGTAACAGGTCCAGTCTGACTGTGTGGTCAGTAACAGGTCCAGTCTGACTGTGTGTGGTCAGTAACAGGTCCAGTCTGACTGTGTGGTCAGTAACAGGTCCAGTCTGACTGTGTGGTCAGTAACAGGTCCAGTCTGACTGTGTGGTCAGTAACAGGTCCAGTCTGACTGTGTGGTCTACTGTGGTAGTGTGTGGGTTGAATCGCTAACTGCGCCCTCAAGCTGCAGCCACTGAGGCATGTCCACCCCCTCTCCTTTCACCCCTCTATCGCTCCCCCCCCCCCCCCCCCCCCCCCCCCCCCCCCCCCCCCCCCCCCCCCCCCCCCCCCCCCGCAGAAAGACACATTACAGTTGAGGGGATTCAGTTGTACAACTGACTAGGTATCCTCCTCTTTCCCTCTCCTTTCTTTACCCCATTGGGACGTAGGCCAAAAATGTTGATAAAAATGTAAATAAAATGTTTCTGTTTGTTAGAAATGCCCAGGCCAGTTCCTGATCCCAGTCTGTCCTACGTTGAAGTAACTCACTCCTCTTGCCAGGACACTAGTGTCTGATGTGTTGTTGAATAAAGCCTGCTTTGATTCTGATTATTAAACCTATCCCAGTCTTCCGAATGTCCCAAATGGCACCCTATTGCCAATGTAGTGCACTACTTGTCCAATGGGATCTGGTCAACGGTAAGGCACTATATAGGGAATAGTGTGTAATTTGGGACACAGTCTTGCAGATGGCTAGACAGGTGTGGGCTTGTACTCTGCTTGTCAAGGTTCATCACCTACCATGTTGGAGATGATTACACACACACACACACACACACACACACACACACACACACACACACACACACACACACACACACACACACACACACACACACACACACACACACACACACACACACACACACACACACACACACACACACACACACGCACACACACACACACACACACACAGAATCAGTCTATAAGCATGAAATGTACAGCCAGTAGGCGGATTGTCAAAGCTTTCCTGTCTCTTTCTCTCCCTCTTCTCTCTCTGAAAAAACATTAATTTTATTCCTCTCTAGAAGGTTTTCTATTTCTTTCTCTCAGGCCCTTCTTCAGCAAGATAATGTAGTATTTCTTTCTCTCAGGCCCTTCATCAGTAAGATAATGGAGTATTTCTCTGTCTCAGGCCCTTCGTCAGCAAGATAATGGAGTATTTCTCTGTCTCGGGCCCTTCACCAGGAAGATAATGGAGTATTGCTCTCTCTCAGGCCCTTAGTCAGCAAGATAATGGAGTATTTCTCTGTCTCAGGCCCTTCGTCAGGAAGATAATGGAGTATTTCTCTGTCTCGGGCCCTTCGTCAGCAAGATAATGGAGTATTTATCTGTCTCAGGCCCTTCGTCAGGAAGATAATGGAGTATTTATCTGTCTCAGGCCCTTCGTCAGCAAGATAATGGAGTATTTATCTGTCTCAGGCCCTTCGTCGGGAAGATAATGGAGTATTTCTCTCTCTTGGGCCCTTCGTCGGGAAGATAATGGAGTATTTCTCTCTCTTGGGCCCTTCGTCAGCAAGATAATGGAGTTTTCTTCCTCTCTGGCTTGAGCGTGTTTATCAGGAGACAGGGGTGTGTACGTCACCGATCCCAATACGTGATCTCTCTCTCTCTCTCTCTCTCTCTCTCTCTCTCTCTCTCTCTCTCTCTCTCTCACACACACACACACACATACGCACACACGCACACACAACGATACGCACACACCCTCCATGGGCAGGCAGGCAGGCCCAGTGGGAAGAGAGGCAGTCAGAGAGGTGGACACACCCCAGTGCTTGCCCTCCACAAGACGTCAGGGGTGAATGCTGAGCTCCTCTGTGAATCTGTTCAATACCACTGTGTGTGTTGTGTCTGCTACTACTGAGACTGTGTGGGTGACTGAAACAGGATGGGTTCAACAAGACACATGTCTGCAGTCCACACACACACACACACACACACACACACACACACACACACACACACACACACACACACACACACACACACACACACTACTTTGCATTCAAATCCTTCTCTGGCTACAGAGCTGTGATTAAATGTCCTCTTTCTCTCTAAGGATATCTGTGCTATTGTTTCCCCCAGTTCCCATGAAGGAAATCAGTCCTGATCCCCATTTAGGCTCAAACGCTACACAGTCGCACTGTGTCTATGAGCCCAGACATACAGAAGGGTGACATTTGGGGAAACATGGCTGCCTATATACACCAACCAAACCTCTACATTAGTTCATGTCAGGGTTACCTCTGAATATTTTATCAAATCCCTCTAGGCGCATATTGGTTTTATAACTCTCTGCTCTGGGTAGAATATACCTTTTACCACAGACCTAGGATCAGCTTACCCTCACCAAATCCTAACCTTAACCATTAGAGGAGAAACACCAAACTGACTGTAGATTAGTGTATAGAGGGAAACATTTTGAAACTATAATCATACTCCTATCCTCTGTTTATGTGGTTTTGGGGTGCAGTACCTGATCTGGCCTGTGGGTGACACTGTAGCTCTGCAGCGTTGCTGAATGGGAACTCTCCAAGCTGCTGAAACAAAACCCCACTGTTGTTGAGAGAAAAGAGGGTGAAAGAGAGACAGCATGCAAACCGACAGAGAGGAGAGAGGAAAGAGGAAAGAGGGAAGGGGCAGGAGGAAAGACAGGACAAAGAGGAGACAGGGATGAAGGGGAGACAGGAAGGAGAGGAGACTGGGAGGAAGAGGAGACAGGGAGGAAGAGGAGACAGGGAGGAAGAGGAGACAGGCAGGAAGAGGAGACAGGGAGGAAGAGGAGACAGGGAGGAAGAGGAGACAGGCAGGAAGAGGAGACAGGGAGGAAGAGGAGACAGGGAGGAAGAGGAGACAGGGAGAACGAGGAGACAGGGAGAAAGAGGAGACAGGGAGGAAGAGGAGACAGGCAGGGATAGGAGACAGGGAGGAGGAGGAGACAGGGATGAAGAGGAGACAGGGATGAAGAGGAGACAGGGAGGAAGAGGAGACACGGAGGAAGAGGAGACAGGGAGGAGGAGGAGACAGGGATGAAGAGGAGACAGGGATGAAGAGGAGACAGGGAGGAAGAGGAGACAGGGAGGAAGAGGAGACAGGGATGAAGATGAGACAGGGAGGAAGAGGAGACACGGAGGAAGAGGAGACAGGGAGGAAGAGGAGACACGGAAGAAGAGGAGACAGGGAGGAAGAGGAGACAGGGAGGAAGAGGAGACAGGGAAGAAGAGGAGACAGGGAGGAAGAGGAGACATGGAGAAAAGGGCTAAAGAAGGTAATGAGAGATGCCTTGCACACAGGAGGGAAGGAATGAGAAACAGGAAGGGGTGTGGAGAGAGAGCAGAGGAGAAATGGAAAGGGGAAGAGATGCCATGCAGACCAATGGACAGTGTGTGTGTCACCCTCAGATGGCCATGACAGTACAGTGTGCTTGACAAAGATAGCTGGATTTATAGCCTTGTGTAAGCCAGAGATGGTGGCAAGGGGAACCTCTCTCTCTTTCACTCTCGCTCGCTGTCTCTCTATATCTCTGTTCCCTCTACTCTGTATATTCTCTCGCTCTCTTTATCCTGCCTCTCTCTCTCTCTCTCTCTCTCGCTCTCGCTCTCTCTCTCTCTCTCTCTCTCTCCTCTCCCAGTCTCTCTCTCAATTAAAGATATCTCTCTCCCTCTGCTTGTCTCTATCCTCTCACTCTTTGTATCTCTGTCCCTTCCTGTGCCTCCCTCCCTCCCTCTCGCACGCTCTACAATTCCCTCTGTTTCATTCTCCAACCTACTTTGTCATTCTACCATTTCTTCTGTCCATCTTTCACCCCTCTCTCCTTGTTTCTTTCTATCTCACTGTATTCCTCTTCCTCCTCATTCCCTTTCCCCTTCTATCCGTTCTGTCTCTCTGTCTCTTTTTTGACTCTCCCCTCCCGCTCTCTATCTCTCTGTCTCTGTCTCTTTTTTGACTTTCCCCTCTCCTCCCACTCTCTGTCTCTTTTTTGGCTCTCCCCTCCCGCTCTCTGTCTCTCTGTCTCTCTCTGTCTCTTTTTTGACTCTCCTCTCCCGCTCTCTGTCTTTCCTCACTCTGCTCCCCCTTAACCAGCTGGCTATTGTGATAAAATACCCCCCATTCCCCTGTGTCTCAGACAGCTTTATTATGTCATTCTAAAGACCAATGTCACACTGTGCAAGCATGTGTGCTTGTCCATTTGTGCGTCTGTGTGTCTGCTGTGTTTGGAGTTCCACCCAGCTAGTTTGATGCCACAGATCTAGGATCAGATTACCACCACTCTATCTCTATCTATCCTAACCTTAACCAGACGTATCTGACCCTGACCCTGATCAGTCTGAATGGCAGTGACTGTCCTATGATGCTAACCTCAAACACTAGGTGTCTGACCCGAACTCCACAACAATACTCTGGGAACTAACTCAATGTCTCAGACAGAGTTACTCCACAACAACACTCTGGGAACTAACTCAATGTCTCAGACAGAGTTACTCCACAGCAACACTCTGGGAACTAACTCAATGTCTCAGACAGAGTTACTCCACAACAACACTCTGGGAACTAACTCAATGTCTCAGACAGGGTTACTCCACAGCAATACTCTGGGAACTAACTCAATGTCTCAGACAGAGTTACTCCACAACAACACTCTGGGAACTAACTCAATGTCTCAGACAGAGTTACTCCACAACAACACTCTGGGAACTAACTCAATGTCTCAGACAGAGTTACTCCACAACAACACTCTGGGAACTAACTCAATGTCTCAGACAGAGTTACTCCACAACAACACTCTGTGAGCTAACTCAATGTCTCAGACAGAGTTACTCCACAGCCTTTTACACTTATGAAATGCATGTAATTATACTTCAGTATTCCATAGTAACATCTGACAAAAATATCTGAAGACACTGAACAGCAAACTTTGTGGAATTAAAATGTGTGTCTTTCTCAA
>NC_048583.1:7483159-7485659 GCF_013265735.2 Oncorhynchus mykiss | reverse complement strand
CTCCCTCTCTCTCCCCCTCTCTCTCCTTTTCCCTCTCTCTCTCTCTCTCTCTCTCTCTCTCTCTCTCTCTCTCTCTCTCTCTCTCTCTCTCTCTCTCTCGTCTCTCTCTCTCTCTCTCTCTCTCTCTCTCTCTCTCTCTCTCTCTCTCTCTCTCTCTCTCTCTCTCTCTCTCTCTCTCTCTCTCTCTCTCTCTCTGTAATCTCTCCAGTTGATTTGATGAGCGGAGCAGCAGAGTCACAGTAAAGAGGAGGTAGACAGACACAGATAGGATAAGCCATGGTGTCCCTTAGCTGGTCTCAACTGCAGTCTTGTTATGTTAATGTTGTCTCTAGTTTCTCTCTCTGTTCTTTCTTTCTGTCTCATTTCCTTCCTTCCACGATAGAGGGAGGCTCACTATCGAAACCAGACCTGAATGATACACGCAACCATTCTGACAATGTTAACAAGATCAAAACATAAACAGTTATATGTACTATCCATGCGTCCCAAATGACACTATTCCCAATGGACCCTGGTTTAAACTAGTGCACTATAAAGGGAATAGTGTGCCGTTTGGGATACATATTGTACTTCAGAGTGTTCTTATCTCTGTTTTCATCGTCTCCAACCCACATATTCTCTTTCTGAAAGGCTTTTAGTATTTCCTTCAGACATTTCTACTAGAACACACACACACACACACACACACACACACACACACACACACACACACACACACACACACACACACACACACACACATTGTGATTGTCTTTAATTATGAGTGAGGATGAGACAACACTGACTGTATCCTACTACAGGGCACTACTATTGAACAAGACTCGTTGGGCTCTCTATGAAGGGCACTACTATTGAACAAGGATCGTTGGGCTCTCTATGTAGGGCACTACTACTGAACAAGGATCGTTGGGCTCTCTATGTAGGGCACTACTATTGAACAAGACTCGTTGGGCTCTCCATGTAGGGCACTACTACTGAACAAGGATCGTTGGGCTCTCTATGTAGGGCACTACTATTGAACAAGGATCGTTGGGCTCTCTATGAAGGGCACTACTACTGAACAAGGATCGTTGGGCTCTGGTCATATGTTGTGCACTAAACAGGGTATAGGCTGCCATTTGGAACACAGTCTAGGCTTCCTGACATAATTTCCTGCCTAACAGAAAAGCAGCAAACAACAGACTCAGGTTTGGCTCTGGGACAAAGGTCTGATCGGTGCACTACAACAGTCACATGCAGAAACCGCACCACTGATATAATCTGTGCCACTGGCTACCTGCCATATACTGCACTCCTGATATAATCTGTGCCACTGGCTTCCTGCCATATACTGCACCTGCCTCAATACGTACAGCGGCTTCGGAAAGTTATCAGGCACCTCGACTCTTTCCACATTTTGTTACTTTACAGCCTTATTCTGAAATGTGTTAAATCAAATAAAACCTCATCAATCTACACACAATACCCCATAATGACATCACAATACCCCATAATGACATCACAATACCCCATAATGACATCACAATACCCCATAATGACACCACAATACCCCATAATGACGTCACAATACCCCATAATGACATCACAATACCCCATAATGACATCACAATACCCCATAATGACATCACAATACCCCATAATGACATCACAATACCCCATAATGACATCACAATACCCCATAATGACACCACAATACCCCATAATGACGTCACAATACCCCATAATGACATCACAATACCCCATAATGACATCACAATACCCCATAATGACATCACAATACCCCATAATGACATCACAATACCCCATAATGACATCACAATACCCCATAATGACATCACAATACCCCATAATGACAAAGAGAAAACAGGTTTTTAGAATGTTTGCAAATAAAAAACAAAAATAAAAATACCTTATTTACATAAGCCACTCCTCAGTAAAAGGCACATGGCAGCCCGCTTGGAGTTTGCCAAAAGGTACCTAAAGACTCCCAGACCATGAGAAACAAGATTCTCTGGTCTGATGAAACCAAGATTGAACTCTTTGGCCTGAATGCAAAGCTTAATGTCTGGAGGAAACCTGGCACCATCCCTACGGTGAAGCATGGTGGTGGCAGCATCATGCTGTGGGGATGTTTTTCAGCGGCAGGGAGACTAGTCAGGATCAAGTCAAAGATGAACGGAGCAAAGTACAGACAGATCCTTGATGAAAACCTGCTCCAGAGCGCTCAGGACCTCAGACTGAGCCGAAGGTTCACCTTCCAACACGACAACGACCCTAAGCACACAGCCAAGACACTTTAGGAGTGGCTTCGGGAGTGCTCCAACAAAGTACTGAGTAAAAGGTCTGAATACTTATGTAAATGTGATATTTCCTTTTTTATAATTGTTTTATTAGCAAAATTGGAATTCAGCTGAATTAAACATGTTGCGTCCCAAATGGCACCCTATTCCCTTGTTAGTGTACACTACCCTTTTCCCCATAGGGCTCCTCTCTAAAGTAG
>NC_048583.1:7475659-7480659 GCF_013265735.2 Oncorhynchus mykiss | reverse complement strand
GAGACAGAGAGAGGAATGGGGGTAGAGATGGAGTTGGACACGGGAGACAGAGAGAGGAATGGGGGGTAGAGAGAGAGTTGGACAGGGGAGACAGAGAGAGGAATGGGGCGTAGAGAGAGTTGGACAGGGGAGACAGAGAGAGGAATGGGGCGTAGAGAGAGTTGGACAGGGGAGACAGAGAGAGGAATGGGGGGTAGAGATGGATTTGTACAGGGGAGACAGAGAGAGGAATGGAGGGTAGAGAGAGAGTTGGACAGGGGAGACAGAGAGAGGAATGGGGGGTAGAGATGGAGTTGGACAGGGGAGACAGAGAGAGGAATGGGGGGTAGAGAGAGAGAGTTGGACAGGGGAGACAGAGAGAGGAATGGGGCGTAAAGAGAGTTGGACAGGGGAGACAGAGAGAGGAATGGGGGGTAGAGAGAGAGTTGGACAGGGGCGACAGAGAGAGGAATGGGGGGTAGAGAGAGAGTTGGACAGGGGAGACAGAGAGAGGGATGGGGGGTAGAGAGAGAGTTGGACAGGGGAGACAGAGAGAGGAATGGGGGGTAGAGAGAGTTGGACAGGGGAGACAGAGAGAGGAATGGGGGGTAGAGATGGATTTGTACAGGGGAGACAGAGAGAGGAATGGAGGGTAGAGAGAGAGTTGGACAGGGGAGACAGAGAGAGGAATGGGGCGTAGAAAGAGTTGGACAGGGGAGACAGAGATAGAGTGGATAAGGGGGGTAGAGAGAGAGTTGGACAGGGGAGACAGAGAGAGGAATGGGGGGTAGAGAGAGAGTTGGACAGGGGAGACAGAGAGAGGAATGGGGGGTAGAGAGAGAGTTGGACAGGGGAGACAGAGAGAGGAATGGGGGGTAGAGATGGAGTTGGACAGGGGAGACAGAGAGAGGAATGGGGGGTAGAGAGAGAGTTGGACCGGGGTGACAGTCACTGATACAGAAGGAGAACAGGAGTGCATGAAAGAGGCAGAAAAAGAGAGGGAGAGAGCGAAAAGGAGTTGGATATAGAAAGAGACTGAAACATGCAGTTTAGGTCGGAAGTTTACATACACTTAGGTTGGAGTCATTAAATCTAGTTTTTCAACCACTCCACCAATTTTTGGACACAAGTAATTAGACAGATTATTTCACCCACAATTCAAGTGGGTCAGAATTGTACATACACTAAGTTGACTGTGCCTTAAAACGATTTGGAAAATTCCAGAAAATGTTGTCATGGCTTTAGAAAATTCTGATAGGCTAATTGACATCATTTAATGTAGCATAGCACGCAAGTATGAAACCATGGGACCACGAAGCCGTCATACTGCTCAGAAAGGAGACGCCTTCTGTCTCCTAGAGATGAACGTACTTAAGATTCTGGAGGAAACAAGATTCTGGAGGTACAAAAGTATCTATTTTCACAGTAAAACGAGTCCTAAATCGACATAACCTGAAAGGCCCCTCAGCAAGGAAGAAGCCACTGCTCCAAAACCGCCATAAAAAAGACAGACTACCGTTTGCAACTGCACATGGGGACAAGATCGTAATTTTTGGAGAAATGTCCTCTCGTCTGATAAAACAAAAATATAACTTTTTGGCCATAATGACCATCGTTATGTTTGGAGGGGGAGGCTTGCAAGCCCGAAGAACACCATCCCAACCATGTAGCATGGGGGTAGCAGCATCATCTTGTGGGGGTGCTTTGCTGCAGGAGGGACTGGTGCACTTCACAAAATAGATGGGATCATGAGAAATCCCTGACCTCAATCCCATAGAAAATTTCTGGGCAGAACTGAAAGAGCGTGTGTGAGCAAGGAGGCCTAGAAACCTGACCTGTTACAACAGCTCTGTCAGGAGGAATGGGCCAAAGTTCACCCAATTTATTGTGGGAAGCTTATGGAAGGCTACCTGAAATATTTGACCCAGGTTAAACAATTGAAAGGTAATGCTACCAAATATTAATTGAGTGTATGTAAACTTCTGACCCACTGGGAATGTGATGAAAGAAATAAAAGATTAAATAAATCATTCTCTCCACTACTATTCTGACATTTCACGTACTTAAAATAAAGTGGCGATCCTAACTGACCTAAGACAGGGAATTTTCATGAGGATTAAATGTCAGGAATTGTGAAAACTGAGTTTAAATGTACTTTGCTAAGGTGTATGTAAACTTCCGACCTCAACTGTACGATGGATACAGACAGAGACTGAAACATAGGATGGATACAGACAGAAACTGAAACATAGGATGGATACAGACAGAGACTGAAACATAGGATGGATACAGACAGAGACTGAAACATAGGATGGATACAGACAGAGACTGAAACATAGGATGGATACAGACAGAGACTGAAACATAGGATGGATATAGACAGAGACTGAAACATAGGATGGATACAGACAGAGACTGAAACATAGGATGGATACAGACAGAGACTGAAACATAGGATGGATACAGACAGAGACTGAAACATAGGATGGATACAGACAGAGACTGAAACATAGGATGGATACAGACAGAGACTGAAACACAGGTTGGACAAAGAAAGAGACTGAAACATAGGATGGATACAGACAGAGACTGAAACATACACTACTGTTCACAAGTTTGGGGTCACTCAGAAATGTCCTTGTTTTTTTTTAAGAGCACATTTTTTGTGCATGAAAATAACATCAAATTGATCAGAAATACAGTGTAGACATTGGTCATGTTGTAAATGACAATTGTAGCTGGAAACGGCTGATTTTAAAAAATGGAATTTCTACATAGGTTTACAGAGGCCCATTATCAGCAACCATCACTCCTGTGTTCCAACGGCACGTTGTGTTAGCTAATCCAATGTTATCATTTGAAAGGCTAATTGATCATTAGAAAACCCTTTTGCAATTACATTAGCACAGCTGAAAACTGTTGTTCTGATTAAGGAAGCAATTAAACGGGCCTTCTTTAGACTAGTTGAGTATCAAAACTATGCAACTATGCAATAACTATATGCAATAACTATTTAGGGAAGAAGCAGTCAGCTGGTATTCTGTCTATATTCTGTCCAGCACAGTCACCGGATATCAACCCTGTTGAGCTGTTATGGGAGCAACTTGATCGTATGGTAAGTAAGAAGTGCCCGTCAAGCAAATCCATCTTGTGGAGGTGCTTCTGGAAGCACGTGGTGAATACCTCAACACATTGACAACTGGAATGCAAAGGGTCTGCAAGGCTGATTCTTTGACGAAAGCAACGTTTGAAGGACATAATTATTACTTATATTAAAAAAACATTTTATATATCCTTGTCAACGTTATTATATTTTCTATTTATTTTGAAACTCATTTCATGTCTGTTTTCATGGAAAACAAGGACATTTCTACGTGACCCTAAACTTTTGAACGGTAGGTATGATATAGACAGACAAGGTTGGATATAGAAAGAGACTAAAACATAGAGACAGAGATAGAGAGAGACTGAATCATAGAGACAGAGATAGAGAGAGACTGAAACATAGAGACAGAGATAGAGAGAGACTGAATCATAGAGACAGAGATAGAGAGAGACTGAATCATAGAGACAGAGATAGAGAGAGACTGAATCATAGAGACAGAGATAGAGAGAGACTGAAACATAGAGACAGAGATAGAGAGAGACTGAAACATAGAGCCAAAGATAGACAGAGACTGAAACATAGATTCAGAGATAGAGAGAGACTAAAACATAGAGACAGAGATAGAGAGAGACTGAAACATAGAGACAGAGAAAGACAGAGACTGAAACATAGAGACAGAGATAGACAGAGACTGAAACATAGAGACAGAGATAGAGAGAGACTGAAACATAGAGACAGAGATAGAGAGAGACTGAAACATAGAGACAGAGATAGAGAGATACTGAAACATAGAGACAGAGATAGAAAGAGACTGAAACATAGAGACAGAGATAGAAAGAGACTGAATCATAGAGACAGAGATAGAGAGAGACTGAATCATAGAGACAGAGATAGCGAGAGACTGAAACATAGAGACAGAGATAGAGAGAGACTGAAACATAGAGCCAAAGATAGACAGAGACTGAAACATAGATTCAGAGATAGAGAGAGACTAAAACATAGAGACAGAGATAGAGAGAGACTGAAACATAGAGACAGAGAAAGACAGAGACTGAAACATAGAGACAGAGATAGACAGAGACTGAAACATAGAGACAGAGATAGAGAGAGACTGAAACATAGAGACAGAGATAGAGAGAGACTGAAACATAGAGACAGAGATAGAGAGATACTGAAACATAGAGACAGAGATAGAGAGAGACTGAAACATAGAGACAGAGATAGAAAGAGACTAAAACATAGAGACAGAGATAGAGAGAGACTGAAACATAGAGACAGAGATAGAGAGAGACTGAAACATAGAGACAGAGATAGAGAGAGACTGAAACATAGAGCCAAAGATAGACAGAGACTGTAACATAGAGACAGAGATAGAGAGAGACTGAAACATAGAGACAGAGATAGAGAGAGACTGAAACATAGAGACAGAGATAGAGAGAGACTGAAACATAGAGACAAAGATAGACAGAGACTGAAACATAGAGACAGAGATAGAGAGAGACTGAAACATAGAGACAGAGATAGAGAGAGACTGAAACATAGAGACAGAGATAGACAGAGACTGAAACATAGAGATAGAGAGAGACTGAAACATAGAGACAGAGATAGACAAAGACTGAATCATAGAGACTGAAACATAGAGACAGAGGTAGACAGAGACTGGAACATAGAGACAGAGATAGACAGAGAGCGGTAACGGTGAGACAGAGACTCCCAGAGGGAGGAACCGTCAAAAAAACATCTCCTCCAGAGATAGAGGAAGAAAAAGACAGGGAGAGGGTGAGAGAGAGAAAGAGAGGGTGAGAGAGAGAGACAGAGTGAGGGTGAGAGAGAGAGACAGAGAGAGGCTGAGAGAGAGAGACAGAGTGAGGGTGAGAGAGAGACAGAGAGAGGCTGAGAGAGAGAGACAAAGAGA
>NC_048583.1:7458159-7468159 GCF_013265735.2 Oncorhynchus mykiss | reverse complement strand
TCGTCGTATAGGGCATCCTGGTTTAGGGCATCCTGGTTTAGACCATCGTGGTATAGGGCATCATGGTTTAGACCATCGTGGTATAGGGCATCCTGGTTTAGGGCATCCTGGTTTAGACCATCGTGGTATAGGGCATCCTGGTTTAGGGCATCCAGGTTTAGGGCATTGTGGTATAGGGCATCCTGGTTTAGGGCATCCTGGTTTAGACCATCGTGGTATAGGGTATCGTGATATAGGGTATCGGGGTATAGGGTATAATGGTATAGGACATCATGGTATAGGGTATCCTGGTATAGGGTATCCTGGTATAGGGTATCCTGGTATAGAGCATCATGGTATAGGGTATTGTGGTATAGGGCATCGTTGTATAGGGTATCCTGGTATAGGGTATCGTGGTATAGGGTATTGTGGTATAGTGTATCGTGGTATAGTGTATCGTGGTATAGGGCATCGTTGTATATGGTATCTTGGGATAGGGCACCTGCTGGTTTTCTGTATCATTGTAGAGTGACTTGTGGGTTAGAGAGGGATGTGGAAACTACACTAGTAATAGAAGTCATGGAGTCATTCCAGAAGTTTCTGTGTCTGTTAGAACGCCCTCTAAAATGGACAGTTACAGAACATCTACACATGAAAGGAGTCCTGGACGTATTGGCGCCCATTCCACAATGTGTCTCTTCAAATGAAAGCTTGACCTCTAGATTAGAATGATAAGGACAGTTCTACAAGTCAGACACATCAAAGGGTGGAAGGATGGAAGTAGTGGTACCCATTACAAAACGTGTCTCTTTATAAAATGATAGCGGTAGGATAGAGAGATGTATTGGTACCAATTACAAAACGTGTCTCTTTATAAAACGATAGCGGTAGGATAGAGAGATGTATTGGTACCAATTAGAAAACGTGTCTCTTTATAAAATGATAGCGGTAGGATAGAGAGATGTATTGGTACCCATTACATTACGTGTCTCTTTATAAAATGATAGTGGTAGGATAGAGAGATGTATTGGTACCCATTACATAACGTGTCTCTTTATAACATGATAGTGGTAGGATAGAGAGATGTATTGGTACCCATTACAAAACGTGTCTCTTTATAAAATGATAGCGGTAGGATAGAGAGATGTATTGGTACCCATTACAAACCGTGTCTCTTAATAACATGATAGTGGTAGGATAGAGAGATGTATTGGTACCCATTACAAAACGTGTCTCTTTATAAAATGATAGTGGTAGGATAGAGAGATGTATTGGTACCCATTACAAAACGTGTCTCTTTATAAAATGATAGCGGTAGGATAGGGAGATGTATTGGTACCCATTACAAAACGTGTCTCTTTATAAAATGATAGCGGTAGGATAGAGAGATGTATTGGTACCCATTACAAAACGTGTCTCTTTATAAAATGATAGCGGTAGGATAGAGAGATGTATTGGTACCCATTACTAAACGTGTCTCTTTATAACATGATAGCGGTAGGATAGAGAGATGTATTGGCACCCATTACAAAACGTGTCTCTTTATAACATGATAGCGGTAGGATAGAGATATGTATTGGTACCCATTACAAAACGTGTCTCTTTATAACATGATAGCGGTAGGATAGAGATATGTATTGGTACCCATTACAAAACGTGTCTCTTTATAACATGATAGCGGTAGGATAGAGAGATGTATTGGTACCCATTACAAAACGTGTCTCTTTATAACATGATAGCGGTAGGATAGAGAGATGTATTGGTACCCATTACAAAACCTGTCTCTTTATAAAATGATAGCGGTAGGATAGAGAGATGTATTGGTACCCATTACAAAACGTGTCTCTTTCTAAAATGATAGCGGTAGGATAGATAAATGTATTGTGTCTCTTTATAAAATGATAGCGGTAGGATAGATAAATGTATTGTGTCTCTTTATAAAATGATAGCGGTAGGATGGAGAGATGTATTGTGTCTCTTTATAAAATGATAGCGGTAGGATAGAGAGATGTATTGTGTCTCTTTATAAAATGATAGCGGTAGGATAGAGAGATGTATTGTGTCTCTTTATAAAATGATAGCGGTAGGATAGAGAGATGTATTGTGTCTCTTTATAAAATGATAGCGGTAGGATGGAGAGATGTATTGTGTCTCTTTATAAAATGATAGTGGTAGGATAGAGGGATGTGTGGAGGGAAGGAACCTCATCCATTCCGATGATTTGTTCAACCAGTCAGGTGATTTCTCAGTCTAGGAAAGGCCAGATACGGCCTCATCCAAACTCCATTTTGGCTCTGTGTGATATCTTGTTTCTCTGCTCCCCTGGCTGAATCAATTGCTGACAGAGAAGCTGCAGGAGCAGAAGGAGGGGAGGAAGTGTTTGAAATGTCTAACCTGTCTGTCTGTCCTCCCTTAGGAAGGTGTTGGAGGTCTGGGAGGTTTTCACCCTCTGATTCCACCTTCACATAATTAAGTGTATAGGCAGACACTAACACTGAAAGACAGAAAGATAGGCAGGTCGACAAACAGACAGACAGGCAGGCAGGCAGGCAGGCAGACACTAACACTGAAAGACAGAAGATAGGCAGGTCGACAGACAGACAGACAGACAGACAGACAGACAGACAGACAGACAGACAGACAGACAGACAGACAGGCAGACAGGCAGGCAGGTCGACAGACAGACAGACAGGCAGACAGACAGACAGACAGACAGACGGACGGACAGACAGACAGACAGACGGACAGACGGACAGACAGACAGACAGACAGACAGACAGACAGACAGACAGACAGACAGACAGACGGGCAGACAGATGGGCAGGTAGGTAGGTTGGCAGGCATGTCAAGACAGATGAACAGACAGGCAGGTAGGCTTATCGAGACAGACGGACAGACAGGCAGACAGACAGACAAAAAGTAGTTTAATCCTGAACAAAAACCTCTCAAAAACAGACATTTGTCCCTGCATGGGCTTGTCTTGATCTCTATGTTCAGCCAGAGTGTTTACATTGCCTCCTGTCCTGTCTTCTTTTCAGACAGTGAACTTTCCTCTTTTCCTCAGCTGCTGCTGAAAGCCCTGGGCATTCTCCTTCTCTTCAGAGACACAATTGGTTTCGTGCTCTGTCTGTTAACTCCGTGTGTGTATCTCTCTTTCTTTCTGTGTGTGTGTTCCCTTCTTTCTCTGTGTGTGTGTGTGTGTGTGTGTGTGTGTGTGTGTGTGTGTGTGTGTGTGTGTGTGATGTGTGTGTGTGTGTGTGTGTGTGTGTGTGTGTGTGTGTGTGTGTGTGTGTGTGTGTGTGTGTGTGTGTGTGTGTGTGTGTGTGTGTGTGTGTGTGTGTGTGTGTGTGAGTGTAGGCCAAGCCAGCCAACGGGTTGTTTCTAAATGAATGGGAAGCTGATTGCATCTCTTCTCCTAACAGTCCTTGATGTTTTCTATTCACAACAGGTCTCTATAGACAGCAGCATAACCGTATGTTGATGTACTTCAACATATTACATCTCTTTCTAAATATACAGTGGGGAGAACAAGTATTTCATACACTGCCCATTTTGCAGGTTTTCCTACTTACAAAGCATGTAGAGGTCTGTAATGTTTATCATAGGTACACTTCAACTGTGAGAGAAGGAATCTAAAACAAAAATTTGGAAAAAGACATTGTATGATTTTTAAGTAATTGATTTGCATTTTTTTGCATTCCTGTCACTAGTCCTCCTCTTCTCATCCCACTCCCCCTGCCCTCCCCTGTTCCTGTCACTAGTCAGTGTAAAAGAGAAAGGGAATTAGGAATAAAGGGAAAACTTCAATTTGAGGTGCAGTTTGTCTGAAGGTCTGTTACCACCTCCTTCTCTCTCTTTATCCTTGAAATGGCTCCCTCTCCTCCCTGTCTTTTTCACCCTGCCCTTCACCCCATCTCCCTCCCTCCTGCCTTCCTCTCCCTCTCCTCTCCCCTTCACCCCATCTCCCTCCTGCCTTCCTCTCCCTCTCCCCTTCACCCCATCTCCCTCCTGCCTTCCTCTCCCTCTCCCCTTCTCCCCAATCCCCTGCTGTCTTCCTCTCCCTCTCCCCTTCTTCCCAATCCCCTGCTGCCTTCCTCCCTCTCTCCCCTTCTTTCTCCCCAATCCCCTCCTGCTTTCCTACCCCATCCCCTTTCCCCATGGCTCTCCTGCCCATCTCCCTCCTGCCTCCCTCCCCCTCTCCCCTTCTCCCCATCTCCCTCCTGCCCACCTCCCTCCTCCTCTCCCCATCTCCCCTTCTCCCCATCTCCCTCCTGCCCATCTCCTTCCTCCTCTCCCCCTCTCCCCCTCTCCCCATCTCCCTCCTGCCCATCTCCTGCCTCCCTCCCCCTCTCCCCTTCTCCCCATCTCCCTCCTGCCCATCTCCCTCCTCCTCTCCCCATCTCCCCTTCTCCCCATCTCCCTCCTGCCCATCTCCCTCCTCCTCTCCCCATCTCCCCTTCTCCCCATCTCCCTCCTGCCCATCTCCCTCCTCCTCTCCCCATCTCCCCTTCTCCCCATCTCCCTCCTGCCCATCTCCCTCCTCCTCTCCCCATCTCCCCTTCTCCCCATCTCCCTCCTGCCCATCTCCCTCCCCCTCTCCCCTTCTCCCCATCTCCCTCCTGCCCATCTCCCTCCTCCTCTCCCCATCTCCCCTTCTCCCCATCTCCCTCCTGCCCATCTCCCTCCTGCCTCCCTCCCCCTCTCCCCTTCTCCCCATCTCCCTCCTGCCCATCTCCCTCCTCCTCTCCCCATCTCCCCCTCCTCCCTTTTCTTTCTCAAAAGTTAGGAACTAATCTAGGTTGGTACTGAGCATTACGAAGGCAACTGCAACAAGATATCATAGTTTCCCTTCGAAAACTCGATATATTACAGATGAATGTCTATTTTTGATGCATTACTTCCCCGTGGTTACAGGGATAATTCCCCTTGGTTACAGGGATACTTCCCTGTGGTTACAGGGATAAATCTCCTTGATTACAGGGATACTTCCCCGTGGTTACAGGGATAATTCCCCTTGGTTACAGGGATACTTCCCCGTGGTTACAGGGATAATTCCCCTTGGTTACAGGGATACTTCCCCGTGGTTACAGGGGTAATTCCCCTTGGTTACAGGGATACTTCCCCTTGGTTACAGGGATACTTCCCCTTGGTTACAGGGATACTTCCCCGTGGTTACAGGGATACTTCCCCTTGGTTACAGGGTTGAACTAGAAACAACTCAAATGGTTTAGGCTTTCATTCAGAGTGGGTAAGGTTAAGGTTAAGGTTAAGGTTAAGGTTAAGGTTAAGGGTAAGGGTATGGTTAAGGTTAAGGCTAAGGTTAAGGTTAAGGTTAAGGTTAAGGGTAAGGGTAAGTCAAATCAAAGGGTTAGGTTTAGGCTTTCATTCAGAGTGGGTAATGTTAAGGTTAAGGGTAAGGGTAAGGGTAATGTTAAGGTTAAGGTTAAGGGTAAGGGTAAGGGTAAGGGTAAGGTTAAGGTTAAGGGTAAGGTTAAGGGTAAGGTTAAGGTTAAGGGTAAGGTTAAGGTTAAGGTTAAGGGTAAGGGTAAGGTTAAGGTTAAGGTTAAGGGTAAGGGTAAGGGTAAGGTTAAGGTTAAGGGTAAGGGTAAGGTTAAGGTTAAGGGTAAGGGTAAGGTTAAGGGTAAGGTTAAGGGTAAGGTTAAGGTTAAGGGTAAGGTTAAGGTTAAGGGTAAGGGTAAGGGTAAGGGTAAGGTTAAGGTTAAGGGTAAGGTTAAGGGTAATGTTAAGGTTAAGGGTAAGGTTAAGGGTAAGGTTAAGGTTAAGGGTAAGGGTAATGTTAAGGTTAAGGTTAAGGTTAAGGGTAATGTTAAGGTTAAGGTTAAGGTTAAGGTTAAGGGTAAGGGTAAGGTTAATGTTAAGGTTAAGGTTAAGGTTAAGGTTAAGGTTAAGGGTATGGTTAAGGTTAAGGTTAAGGGTATGGTTAAGGTTAAGGTTAAGGTTAAGGTTAAGGGTATGGTTAAGGTTAAGGTTAAGGTTAAGGGTATGGTTAAGGTTAAGGGTAAGGTTAAGGTTAAGGTTAAGGTTAAGGGTATGGTTAAGGTTAAGGGTAAGGTTAATTTTAAGGTTAAGGTTAAGGTTAAGGTTAAGGTTAAGGTTAAGGGTATGGTTAAGGTTAAGGTTAAGGGTATGGTTAAGGTTAAGGTTAAGGGTATGGTTAAGGTTAAGGTTAAGGTTAAGGTTAAGGGTATGGTTAAGGTTAAGGTTAAGGTTAAGGGTATGGTTAAGGTTAAGGGTAAGGTTAAGGTTAAGGTTAAGGTTAAGGGTATGGTTAAGGTTAAGGGTAAGGTTAATTTTAAGGTTAAGGTTAAGGCTATGGTCTGGGGAAGTATTAAAACTAAATCATTAAAAACAATGTAATATTACCATCAGGTATCATCAGTATTGTCCTTATTCTCGTGTTTTGCTCGAGCAGTGTGAAGTGACATAGCGGAGTGTTCTTGGCATGGTGCTCTGGCGCCGAGCATCATGACTTAACTCCCAGTGCTGGGTAATTGTTAAATGTGTGTTTTGGGTGAGCGCAGAGGAAGGAATATGTGGACGTTCTAGGGACCTTTTCAAAAGTCGCAAATCGCTGTCTACTTCTAGTGATCAGTCTGTGCAATACACACACACACACACACACACACACACACACACACACACACACACACACACACACACACACACACACACACACACACACACACACACACACACACACACACACAGTCTCTATTCTCTATCAGTCCCTCTCTCTCTCTCTCTGTCCCTCTCTCTCTCTCTCTCTCTCTCTCTCTCTCTCCTCTCCCTCTCTCTCTCTCTCTCTCTCTCTCTCTCTCTCTCTCTCTCTCTCTCTCTCTCCCCTCTCTCTCTCTCTCTCTCTCTCTCTATGTCCCTCTTTCTCTCTCTCTGTCTCTCTCTTTCTCTCTCTCTCTCTCTCTCTCTCTCTCTCTCTCCTCTCTCTCTCTCTCTCTCTCTGTCCCTCTTTCTCTCTCTGTGTCCCTCTCTCTCTCTCTCTCTCTCTCTCTCTCTCTCTCTCTCTCTCTCTCTCTCTGTCCCTCTTTCTCTCTCTCTGCCTCTCTTTATATATATATATAACGTCTCGCCCACTTTTTCTCTCGGCCCCCATCCCTTGTATCCATCCTGTGTTTTAGTTCAATCTGGATGACTAGCGTTCAAAGTGTGGGTGCATTGACAGCGTACATTGGGGCGGGTAGGCGTCACGGTGGTGTGTACATGAACACGTAATTATGTGTGACAGTATATGTGTGTGTTAGAGAGTGTATATGTGTGTCAGTCTGTGTGTGTCTGTGTGTGTGTGTGTCTGTGTGTGTCAGTCTGTGTGTGTCTGTGTGTGTGTCTGTGTGTGTCTCTGTGTGTGTGTGTGTGTGTGTCTGTGTGTGTTAGAGAGTCTATGTGTGTGTCAGTCTGTGTGTGTCTGTGTCTGTGTGTCTGTGTGTGTCAGTCTGTGTCTGTGTGTGTCAGTCTGTGTGTGTGTGTGTGTTGTCAGGACAGTGATATCATGGATCATTCTCCTTGCCAGGCCTCATGGTTGCAGCAGCAAGAGTTTGACAACATCAAAGGTGCCTGAACAAAGCCTGGCGCTGTGAAGCCTCTTTGATCAGCACTAATCATTGTTTTACTTAATGGCCTGATTCTTCACACTTCCCTTCCTGAGCTGACGTCTGTGTTCGTCTGTGTCACAGCGAGACACAGAGAGCTGGGGATGGAATGACAGCCCTCTAATGTGTGTGAAGTGTGTTTCTGAATCCGTGTGTGTTGTGTGTGTCTCTGTGTGTGTATGTGTTTAAGTGTGTCTGTGTGTTTGTGTGTCTCTGTGTGTGCATGTGTGTGTGTGTGTTTAAGTGCCTGTGTGTCTCCCTGTCTTCTTTACAGACTTTCACTGATGACTGACAAACCAGATCATTTATTCTCCATGAAGTGCAGCTGCTGGCTTTGGAAATGTGTTTTCAGCATGACTGCTTCCTCCTCACTGACTGTTAATGCTTCTCTCGCCGCGTGATGAGGGTGTGTGTGTGTGTGTGTGTGGGAGGGGTGTGTGTGTGTGGTGTATTGGCCTTTACATGCGGATACACGGAGTACATGGATATGAAACCCTAGCGTTCTACGATAAGGAGTGTGAGAAAGAGAGACAGATCATTTTGTCCCATTCCATTGTAAATACAGCCCATATTTATGTTTATTTATTTTCCCTTGTGTACTCTTAACCATTTGTACATCGTTGCAACACTGTATATATACGTAATATGACATTTGTAATGTCTTTATTGTTTTGAAACTTCTGTATGTGTAAATGTTTTATTGTTTATTTCACTTTTGTATATTATCTACCTCACTTGCTTTGGCAATGTTAACACATGTTTCCCATGCCAATAAAGCCCCTTGATTTGAATTGAATTGATATATATATAAAATATATACAGTTGAAGTGGGAAGTTTACATACACCTTAGCCAACTACATTTAAACTCATTTTTTCACAATTCCTGACATTTAATCCTAGTAAAAATCCCTGTTTTAGGTCAGTTAGGATCACCACTTTATTTTAAGAATGTGACATGCAGAATAATAGTAGAGAGAATGATTTATATTTCAGCTTATATTTCTTTCATCACATTCCCAGTGGGTCAGAAGTTTACATACACACAATTAGTATTTGGTAGCATTGCCTTTAAATTGTTTAACTTGGGTCAAACGTTTTGGGTAGTCTTCCACAAGCTTCCCACAATAAGTTGGGTGAATTTTGGCCCATTCCTCCTGACATAGCTGGTGTAACTGAGTCAGGTTTGTAGGCCTCCTTGCTCACACACTTTTTCAGTTCTGCCCACATATTTTCGATAGGCTTGAGGTCAGGGCTTTGTGATGGCCACTCCAATAGCTTGACTTTGTTGTCCTTAAGCCATTTTGCCACAACTTGGATGCTTGGGGTCATTGTCCATTTGGAAGACCCATTTGCGACCAAGCTTTAACTTCCTGACTGATGTCTTGAGATGTTGTTACAAAATATGCACATAATTTTCCTACCTCATGATTCCATCTATTTTGTGAAGTGCACCAGTCCCTCCTGCAGCAAAGCACCCACATAACATGATGCTGCCACACCCATGCTTCACGGTTGGGATGGTGTCTTCGGCTTGCAAGCCTCCCCCTCCAAACATAATGATGGTCATTATGGCCAAACAGTCCTATTTTTGTTTCATCAGACCAGAGGACATTTCTCCAAAAAGTACGATCTTTGTCCCCATGTGCAGTTGCAAACCATAGTCTGGCTTTTTTATGGCGGTTTTGGAGCAGTGGCTTCTTGCTTGCTGAGCGGCCTTTCAGGTTATGTCGATTTAGGACTCGTTTTACTGTGGATATAGATACTGTTGTACCTGTTTCCTCCAGCATCTTCACAAGGTCCTTTGCTGTTGTTTTGGGATTGATATACACTTTTCACACCAAAGTGTGTGTGTGTGTTGCTGTGTGTTGCTCTGTGTTTCTGTGTGTGTGCTGCTGTGTGCGTGTGTGTTGCTGTGTACGTGTGTGTTGCTGTGTGCGTGTGGGTTGCTGTGTGCGTGTGTGTTGCTGTGTGTGTGTTGCTGTGTGTTTGATGCTGTGTGCGTGTGTGTTGCTGTGTGTGTGTGTGTTGCTATGTGTCTGATGCTGTGTGTGTGTGTGTTGCAAAATCTGCAATTCATGGGCTTTGTGTGTGACACATCCTTGGGAGGTGAATGTATCTTTTGATAAATCCCTGACTGTGGGTTGATGGAGTCTTAGGGATAGAAGCCTGGCTGTGATTATCCTTCTGAAGGGTTGAGACTCGTGTACACACACAGATGCAAACACGCATGCACACACACATGCACACACACACACAAACAACCACACACACAAACACACGGAATGATCTCTTCCCCTAATGTGAATCTAAAGGTTCTCTCTCTCTCTCTCTCTCTCTCTCTCTCTCTCTCTCTCTCTCTCTCTCCCCCTGCCTCTCTCTCTCTCTCTCTCTCTTTCTC